>NW_027152082.1:81082-98213 GCF_004359215.1 Bremia lactucae | reverse complement strand
GACGCACCGTCATCCTCGTTGGAGTCATGTCGCGCTCAACATATTTGAGCCTACGACCCTCTAGTGACTGGCGACGAATGAAGTTATTCGATGCCCCAGTGACAATCATTTGTCACTTTTAACATCAAGGTGATGAGGGATACCTCATCGCCAGGTGGAGACATATTATAATTGTGTACCTGGAGCAACTTTTGTCAAGAGATTTGCAAATTCTATTGAGGTTGCTGGATCAGTAGGGCGTTGCACCCCTACTGACCTAGACCGTTTTTGCGATTTCGCAACAACGTCGGAACCGCGACCGTTGCCCTTTTCGGCAATCGGTCCATAGTTACGTTCAGTACCTTTCAGTACTGGCGTGAGGCACTACACTCATGAGCGTAGTGACCTAACTTTTGACAGCGCGGAACAGGTGGGTCTTCACGGGACCATCCGTAAGACCTTGCATGAACACCGTAATCAACGTGTGTTCATGAACTGGGTTATTTGTTATACAACTCGCTAAGAGTCGTATGTGCTGGGCATATGCGTGAACACCACGCTTGCCTTGCTTGAGTTTCAGAAGCTCTGAACGAGCTCTGAACTCAGCCCTTGGTGGTTCAAACGTCTGTTTGAGCCGGGCTTTAAAAGCCTCTAGCGACCCAAAGACGTATGGGTCGCGCAACTTAAGGCCCAATGCCCAAGTTTTGGCACGACCTGCTAAATTTGATTGAGCGAATGCGACTTGCATTTGCTCTTCGATGATGTGACGTGCCCTTATGGCATCGTCCAACTCGACAAACCATCTCAAGAAGGAGTCTTCTTCGACTCCCCTATACTAGAGATGTCAATCTTTAGACGCACACGCGTCTTTGGGAAGACGCGTGTGCGTCATTTCAGGTACAGGGGTCTATACCTGTTGTAACCTCAACAATTCTGCCTGTTGAGAGCCTTGCTTATTAAGCAAGGCTACCTTCTCCTTCGCTTCGTCAAGTTCATGTTGTATGAACTTGACGATGGCTGAATGGATCTGTAACTCTCTTTGATTACCTCTACCGCTGATTAGTCTGCGGAATAAATAGATATAATGGTCTATACCTATTTATGGATAAGAATTTTGAACATTACTACATAAAGTAATATCCTCCAAATATTATCTACCTTTTAGATAATATATTAATTAACAACCTTTAAGTGTTAATTTCATGTAACGATACACCCCGTTACAATCTACCCTTTCGATAATATCAATTAACAACCTTTATTTGTTGATTACATGTAACGATACACCCCGTTACAGTTAGTATTCACTCACCTTTTGACAGTATTCACTCACCCTCTAATTCATTGGCTAAAATTAACATAAATTGACGGAAATCAATATTCACTCAATTTTAGCAACCACTACCACTCAATAGTCAGATTCTCCGCTTTCTAGATTGCTAATAATCATTGAAAAAGGGTATTGCTTGACCATGTACTGCAGGTTTCGGATGGTACCATGCGTGACCCCGTAATGATCCAGACAAGAGGAGGGCCAACAGGATTGGTGTGACGTGATCCTTTCCAGTTTGAGCGCGTTGGAAATTAGTTAGAGGCCCCCTCCGACGTCGATGCAGGAGCTGCAATAGAAAGGGCCATAATGCGCGTACTTGCATTGAAGGTCGCACTCGAGTGAATACCAACGGCCCCCTTTATTTAATTTAGTAGAAGAATATATATTTGTACACTTTTGAACGTTTTGTTAAAAAGAAAATGATAAAATTCAATGTCATTTTTATGTCAAGGAAGAGTATAGTTAAAGTTATCGTCTTTAGAATATCATTCCGACTTAGCAGCAAACTCAACAATTAGCGCCGTGAGTTCGTCGTACGTGTATAGTGACGAAGAGTGGCCGTCACTCCATGTCACCGCAATTGCATAATTCCCCTAATGTAAAGCATAGACAGATTTAGCTGTTCGTTCATGAAAGACGTAAGGTGTAGATTATCATACTTTTTGCTCAACAACGGTGGGATATATGTCGTCTGGAATTGTTGCTAAATTCAAGATCTACGTAGCAAATGGTTATCAAATAAAGAAAAAAAATTGGCTATAGATTCGAGGAAAATGCAAGAATTTTAGTCTGCTGACCACAATCGTACCTGGCTACCAGTGAATTCATCAATGCATTCAGCACAACGGCATCTAAAAAACGCGTTATGAGGTAAAATACTAACATTAAAGCAAAAAAAAGTCATTTTACCGCGCTCGGAGATCAGCAGGGTGAAGCAAAGCTTCTGTTGCTTCAGTGGAGTTAAATATGCGGAGAACGATGCCGCGGTCTCGGTCATAATTCATTTCTGGTGCTGGACGAACTTTGTGCTTAAGAATTACAATTTCCTTTGCAATCTTTTTTTACAATAACTTGCAATTAGTTAAAGCCCAAGAAACATATGATTTTCATCCAGGCTTACTGTTGTCGCTAACGATTCATAAGTTTTTTCTTCTGCTAGAGAAATTCCAGACAAGACAAATGGGCTGCATCACAATCATGGTATCCAAATTACAGAATTCTGTAAGTGTGCATATGCTTGATGATATACGCACCGTCCAGAGTCTGCGGAGGAGCTGAAATGCTCAGAGATTGGCAGCTTGAAGACATGTTTAATGTTATAATTTTTAACTAGCTCCTGTGTATGACCCGGACCTGCTCAAGATCATTGATGAGAATGCAATAACCCTATGCATAAATTGTAAGCTACTGACCAAACGGCTGATGTCTTTGCCCATGGAGGCAATCAAAGTAGGACATATTTTCTACCACTGCAACCGTTTTAATCTGCGAAAAAAGATTGTCAAGTAACTCGAGGTGTTACTTGTACCGATAAATTGTCCACACCTTTAAGTCATTGAACATCGCTATGCCTTTTTCTACATCAATAAAGCTAAGACAAATAGAACAACATTAACCAAAAAAGTTAGTATGCGCCATATATCAGAATTCTATACAATGTATACCTAAGCCTTTGAGGCGTTGTCACGACTACTGCAGCAGAGATGGCCATCTGCTGTGAAAGTGAAATTTGAATATCTCCAGTACCTGGTGGCATATCTACCACCAAATAGTCAAGGTCGCCCCATTCAGTGCCAATAATGAGTTGATTGATAAGTTTTGAAACCATAGGACCGCGCATCACAGCAGCTCCAACTCCTGCGCAACAAGTTACAGATATCTGTTCGGAAATCAACGAGCTAGAACGTACCTCCAGCACCAGGAGCAGCTCGTCGATTTACAAAGCCAAACGACATGCATTTTACACCCTCGTACTCCACTGGCTCAACCAAGTGCTTGGCTAATTTTGACTGGCGAATCGTACTATTCGCAGGCGACACCATCGTGGGCAGACTTGGTCCATAAATGTCAGCATCAAGAATCCCTACTCGAGCTCCAAATTTTGATAAACTGCAGTGCAGTTCAGATTGTAAGTAATGTTTGAATCCGTTTATTGCGTCCCACCTGTAAGCAAGATTTACCGCCACTGTTGATTTTCCTACTCCCCCTTTGCAACTTGAAACTGCAATGATGTCCGATACATGAGTCAACGATGAAAAGCGGCCTGTTCTAGCATTACGCGGTCGAGATTTCGAAATTTTGAAGTCTGTGGCTTTAACCCACTCGAGTTCACTTACTAGCAGCTCCGCTTTGTTTTTCCACTAAATCAATAAAAAATTTTAAGTTTCTGGAATGGTTCTGCAGTGAATGCAAGTGTGCCAACCTGCTGCGCCATCTCCATCAACACAGCTGAGGGCGATTCAATCCTACATGAAACGATTCCGTCATTGTCCACAATACGAAGATCCTGCAACATTATTAATTTTATGAAATGTAGCTTTAATGCATTTGCTACCACTCCACCTTGACGTGTCCTAGCGACACGATATCACCTAGTCCCAATCCATCCGATATGCAGCGCAATTTATTTAGTACTTGCGTCTCCATATGAGCTGTCTGACGCATTGATATTGCGCGTTCTAAGCGACGCATTGAGTGACGAGGTAGCACCGTGAGAGCTGCGCTTGTTAGAGCCATTGTTTAAAATTTGTCGTCAAAGAATTGTGTTCGAAAAACGAGAATAATTCCAAATTAAGTTGGTTCAAAATGCTTTCCAATAATCAGTTTTTATTAAAATGCTTGATAGTATAATTTGGCAAGAAAATAAATAAATTTATAAATGTGAGACGCGATTTAGCTAAATTATAATGTAAAATATAATTTTTACATAATGTAATTTTAAGCTGTAAATATGTTAAAGAATATTAATACATACAGCGACTAGGTGCCCATCCTACATATACTTCTATGAATCTTTGCTTCGAGGTATACGGCTGCGCAATAATCTAAACAAATCTAGTACCACTATTTCTTTTCTTCGAGACTTACTAACAAGCTAGCGCAAGTGCAAGTGTAGCGGGGTCCATAAATTTATGACCGATAATAAACGACTCGCAGTATCCGATTCGCGGATACTGCGAGTCGTTTATTATCGGTCTATATTACTGGGGTGCCAGACCCAATGATATTAGCCAATGAGGGGATATCGTCGTATCATCGCTGCTGGGCACGACCGACTGCGTGCTGCTGTCCAACATGGTGCGCGAGCTCGCCGAAGCGAATTGGCGAGTATCGACTTTTTTGCGCACTTCGCAGCACAATAAGATGGAGACGTCGACGTACCCCGGTAATGGTCCGGACCAGCCCCTCTTATTAGATAATTCCGCGAGATTGACATTGCAATAGCGTCAAGATTGATTGACGCTCCGACGGCCTAAGTCAACTATTTGCTATCTCGACTGTCAGGTAAGGAAAATGAATGGGGTGTTGGAAAATTGGAAAATCGTCGCGAACTAGTTCGCCTTTCCCACGATGGACGCCATCCAGTGTGACCTGCGCCTTACACTCGAGCTTCCACAGAGCGAGTTGCAGACTTCTTCTCCCTTCGATAGGACAAGCTGTTGATGCTTAATTACGTTTAGAAGACACGACACCTTGCTTCTTGTATCATCACGCAGCCGATCGACATGGGGTCGCAATTTTATGTCCTCGTCTTCCGTATGCAGCAGGATGTGACACGTTACTGCTTCACGCGTGCTAAGCTGAAGACCCTCGAAGAAGCATTTGCCCTCGCGCTTCGTGAGGGCACGTTGTCGCGTCGTCATTTACATGCAGCATCGCTACCTTCTCAGATGCCTGGTCCAGAGCTAATGGAGCTCGACGCAATAGAAACCTTTCGTGGTCGCGGCAGCACTCTACGCCGCGACATTCGCAGTCAAAACGCGATGAAAAGTTTTTGACGCGGCAACCAGGCCATCGTGCGGCCGTAAGCCGCGCGCCCGCGCCGGTGGCCATAACCTCTGCCATCTCACCAGGAGATGATGTGTCGTCGATGGCCTCGCCAAAAAGCGAGCAATCCCAGTAAGCGCGGGGCGCCCTACTGGCAAAAATGGAGTTCCAGGTACCCCGGTGGCAGCTCGCAAGTGACTCATAGTCGTTTTAATGCCACCACCATGCGCGACGAGTCGAGACTGATCATTACCAGTCTCTTCGTTGCTGGGGTGACTTGACTGCTCCGAGCGTTGCTGAATTCTGGTGCAGAACAACTTCCTTTGTGCCTCCAGTTTGACCCTCCCTCCGTCTGCCATCACGGCTCGAGAGGGTCCTGGTGACATCATTGTTAAGCTTGCCGATGGTCAGCCACAACGTATTTCGCACAGAATAGTTATTTGCCATACACTTTTGATTGCTTTGCGAGCAACGATGAGTTTTTGATTTACGAGATGAACTACGCATTCGATTACATTCTTGGGATATCGTGGCTATCACGGTATCAGCCGCAGATCGATTGGCCGTCAAGCGTCGAAGCGGATATGACGTGAGTGATGTATCCACTCACCTACTCGTTGCGGCGTCCGATTGGTCTCACGTCAGGGTCGTGAACGAACTCGCCACGACTAGATGTCAGCACAGAGAGAGCGATGGCCCTCTGTGCGCGGTATGTTCGTTCCCGCTGATGGAACCAATGAACAAGGCGGTAGAAGAGGGGTTTCCGTATACAGCTACATCGATTGAGCACAGCTACATCGATTGAGCAGAGGCTCCCGATTTATAACGAGGCGGTTGAACAGAGATTAATACATACAACTAAATCGACTGATCACAGGCTTCCGATTCATAACAGGCGAACGAACAGCGGTTCCCGCATGCAATTACTTTGGCTAAGCTGCGGCTTCCGATTACTTCGAGGCGGTCGACAAGCTCCCGCTTCTGATTAACGAGACTGAGCCGCCCGTAGATCCGCCTGTGAACGTAGTGGTGGAGACTGCGCCCCCACGTCTATATGGGGGTTACATTATGTCCCTGCGATAGCGACTTGCCAGTCTCGAGAAGGGGCTCGAGACGCAAAAAGACACGCAAGAATGGAGCACGTCGACCTCCGAGACGAGGATTGTCTCGTCAACTGACTGGTAAGGTCGATTCCGTAGTGGCGGAATCCGGTTGCCACTCGCAGGAGCGAGCCTCCGTGCAAGGCTGAAAAAATCAAATATCTATCAAACTTTTCGTGGAAAAACTTTCTTCACGACATCGAGCAAGTGTTCGTCGTTTCTGCCCATCGAACCAGCTAGTAAATTAGTTTTGGAGGGCCGCTCAGAAAGCGCTGAGCCTAAATCAGCTCGAGAAGAACGCTTCGCGGCGCAGTCCTGGGATGCCTTACGTGATTTTAGGCGACCCTGTTTAAAATCTCGCGCGTGAGTAGGCCGATATTTTCCGGAGAATATTCACGTTGAGCTTCCTGCGGATCTTAGTGTGCGGTACGAGAGTGACCAAGTGCCCGGTTGAAGTATTGCGCAGCAGTGGCCGTTGCCGCGTGATGAAGTCATCGCAACTGACGAATTTCTTGAGAGCCGCCGTAAGGCTAGCGATGTTCACGAAAGTATCTCGTCACATTCGAGTCCGACTTTCTGTGTGAAGAAAGTCACCGGCGGGGCGGTGGCGTATTGTGCACGCTTTCAACAAGCTCATTTACGCCACAATCCCGGTTCAAACGCCGATTCCCTGAAAAGACATGGTGCTGGATACCATGTCCGGGAGCAAGATCTACAGAGCAATAGATCTGGTAGACAGTTGTTTTATCAAATTCTAACAAGAGACAGTGCCTTCCATTCTCTGCGGTCAGCACCCCAAGCGGGATGTGTTGGGAGTGGCTAATCGTGCCACAAGGCCTTAAAAACGCTCCAGCAACGTTCACAAGTACTTCACCTGCTTCGCGATTCGCGCCCACCTATTTCGATTACATATTTGTTCACAGCCGCGCCTAGCAAATGCTCAGCGCATTGAATGTACACCTTTGACATTTATAGCAAGTTTTTCAAGTGGTGCGCAAGAAAAAATTGTCTGCAAATCTGAAGAAATGTGTGTTCTGTGCTCCCAAGATTCCAGTACTCGGTTGCTACGCCTGCAAAAAAGTGTCCGCACTGATCCTGAAAAGGTCTCATCGATTTTTTCCTAGCCTACACTCAGTACCCCAACTAAATTACGACAATGTCTCGGCCTGGCGACCTTCCTGCACAAGTATACATAACAATATGCTTAGGTAATTCACTCATTGTCGACATTGTTCAAGAAGGACGCTGTCTGGTAGTGGAACGCAGAACATCAAGCGGCCTTCGACTCCGTGAAGAAGGGCTTGTCTGAAGCACCGGTATTGATGCTCCCTGATGACAGCAAAGCCTTTTCATGTCGTGTGTGACGCGAGTAATTCTGCGGTAGGATGTGCTCTCATGCAATTCGATGACGAGGGTTGGGAGCGAGTCGTGAGTTTCCAGTCACGACAAATGAAACCTGCTAAGAAAAACGTCCATGATATGGAGCTTTTGGCTATTATTCACGCGTTAATCAAGTTCAGGGTCTATTTACTCGGCGAAAAGACGTTTTCGATCGATACAGATCATGCCTCATTGCGCACCACCGTCAAAAGTCCTCACTTGTCCCAGCGTATGGCTCGTTGGTTGGCGTTGTTCGCCGAATACAACTTCGTGATGTATTATAATCCTGGCAAGAATAACGTCCTTGCTTACGCGGTGTCTCGTCGCCCAGGTCCTCGACGTGACATGGGTCATCAGCCAGAAAATGCTGATGACGACGACGTTATGGATGCTGTATTGTTTTGGGATTGATGCGATGGTTTCGAGTCCAGTACTACCGAACCGGACTCAGATCGCTAAGCCTTGCGCAAACGACTCAATCTGCGCGGGAAATATCAATCATCTTTGACATCCTAGCAAAGATTCCTTTGCAAAGTTGACGAAGCCAACGCGCGAAACTATCAAGCACTACGCGCTTGAAGGTCCATTGCTGACGTACGCGATGGACGTCTTCGATTCTTTGCGTGCTCTAATCCAGCTCGTTTAGCTCACGAGTTTCATAACAGTCCAACAGGTGGCCATCTGGGTCACTAAAGACGTTTGCGGCCATATTTCGCGTTTTTTTGGCCGTGAGTGTTCAAACAGAGTGGAGTTATAAACAAGAAGCAGCCCTTCTCAGTTGTTAATTTAATATAAGCTTTGATATAGTAGCAAATATTTGATAATATTCAAATGATTTGGTTGTCTGTAACTGTTTACAACTTTTTTTATATGTAATTTACAATAAAGGCTATGCAGCGTAATTTGCGACTTTCGATTCTTTGGCAGTTAATATTTGTCTGCACTTCTCATCGCGTTATAGTTTTTTGCTGAGGATGAGCTGCTAACCTTGGATACTTGATGCGGTTATGAGTGCGAATAAATATCTAGCCAGAATATTTTTTAGAGCTGTCGTCAACAAGGAGGACCCTTCAAAAATTAAAGTGATTTGCCAAGGCATCCTCCTAATCGCCGGATTTCGATTCGAGGATATGATATGCTTGTTAGAAAGAAAATAGAACTCTTTTCTGGGCCGCCAGTGTCTCCTGGTTCGGTTGTGATACCACATAGTATCTCCGTCTCGGTTCAGGAACACCCTGATTCCCGTTCGATAAACGAGACTGCACGGCACACTCTTGTGAGACTTACCAGCGTTTGAAGCCTGCGCCGTCGTCATAAGCGCGATTGCGACCGCTTTCGATGGCTACGAAAGCCGGCGTTCATTAATATGGATTTCGTCTTTGGTGATGAACACAAAGTAAGACGTCTTAGTCCTTGTGGGTCGATTAAGCAAAATGGTGCAGTTTTCCCCGTCTCCGCACATGTTTTGGCGAAGACAACTCCGGATGTCTCCATCGATTTAATAATCAGACCTTCTGGATTACTAGAGTCCATCGTTTTGGACCGCGACCCGTTTCATCTCCGCTTTTTGGGCTGAATTGTTTCGACTCTTAGGCACCCGGTTGCTTATGTCCACGGCGGCCCATTCTGAGACGTAGGGGTAAAAGGAGCGTGTGTGCTTGATATGCCTTGCGCAGTTATGCGGCATCGTTCTCGCCGTGGAGCTCGTTTCTCCTACTTGCTGAATTCGCCATCAACAACGCGGTGCATGCGTCAAACGGATAAATTCCATTTTTCGGCAACAACGCGAGGCACTCTCGCGTTCCGGCGCTTATTGCTCAATCATCTTTGGAACACCGGGTTACCAAGCTTGGTGGGGGAGTATTTACCGATAGCATTGCGCCGACACGTTTGATGATTGAATATGCTCAAAACAAGGTTGCTGCAGATACACCCTGTCACGTTGGTGTTGATTATAAGCCAACGGCATATCCAGTCCTGACACGATGCATCCCATCGCGTCTGTTGTCGCTAATTTTGCGTCTCAAAGGCATACTTCGCCTATCAGCTCGGCTGCAGTAACCAAATTTCTGTTGTTACGACACGGAATTACACGTGTCGTGCGCGATGCACTACAACAGGCAGTCTACCCTCGAAGGTAAAACGCCGACAAAAGAAGTCGGAAGAGTTTGTTGAAATTCCAAGAATGCGGTAGAGTCGTATTGTCTACAAGCGGTTTGCCGAATACAGCAGTAACGAATTTGGGCGCTAAATAGTAGCGCCGCAGTACATTGGCCCGTTCAAGGTTATTAAAGTTCACGTTAATGCTTGCACGCTATATATCACTTTGTCTTTGCGTTTGCACCCTACAATTTATGTCGGGCGCAGCCGCAGCAGCCGCGCGATCACTAGCACCCTCGGCCTTTTCCCGAGCGTCTAGAGTTACGTTTTTTGCCTCTCAACTTTCCGCTTCAAGAAAGCGCAGCTTGTCGCTCAGATGATCGGGCACCCGATTGTGTATATCGGCGCTCATCATCGCAGACCTTCGCCGTGATACTCCTCCTCCTCTCCACTGGTCGATGCATTGGGTGCACGACGCTGGATCGTCGATCGTATCGTGCTATATTTTCGCGGTGACGATCGCCCGAGCGATTTCGAAATCGATTACGAGGATCGGGAAGATATGGACAGTAAAGCTGTCGATCGCGGCGATCATATTGCAGCCGGTGGGGACTGCGTGAACAGATCCGACGGCGTAAATTGCAAAGATCGTGTTCGCCACGTCTGCCCTCGCATTGTTCCAGCTAGGACGTAGAAGAATGTCCTTCACATCGACAGGCATTCCAGCGTCTGATGATCGCACACCAAGACCGTTGCAGCGCGCGTCGGAGAATGAGTTGTCTGTCGTTCTGCCTATCTTTGTACTGTATCGCGCAATGAGTGTCTTTCATGGATTCAGGTAATTCAAGTCGATCAGCACCACCAAGAATATGCAAGGTCATGACTCCAAGTCTTCATCCATGCTGTGGTGCCTCCTCTCTTCGGATGTCGCCGGACGACCTAAGTTGGGGCTTTCTGCGTGCACGGTCACGGATCATGCTGCTCAGTATGGGTGACTGAGCAGGGTCGACGTTATCCCGTTGGAACTCTCGCTGACGAGAAACTTCTGAGATCGGCCCCAAAGTGTGGTAAGCGCAACTTAAAGAGGGAAATAGTAATGTAATGGGGCAACCTATTACATAAGTTGTTTGAGGTTTAATACATAATTACATAAGTAGGTATACTGGAGCATCCGATTAGTGGATACTGCGAGTCAATGAGTATCAATTTTTACTATTGGGGTGCCAGACCCAATAATTCATGCCAGTGATGAGTCGACCTATATTTGAGTAGTATCCAGAAGCAAGGGAATAATTTCGTACTTTGTACGAAAAAAATAAACAAAAATATAAACAAAGCTAATTTTTCTAAATAAAAATGCTTCCTCAAAGCTTTATAGTGTAAGACAGTAATGGACACTCATCCCATTACATTTTTTAATACATTGAATATAAAGTCAGTAGATCCGTAGCAACTTAATATATTAATGCAGTTTTGTTTTCTTCTCTATCCTAAAGCCTTAATATCGACCTAGGCTTCTTAGCTACTTGTAATCTTTCTCTGCACATCGGTGTACGTGAAGTAATCGTGATATCTCACCTTCACTGTTATCAGGTGTAGGCTGGTTAATACTGTTATTAGTACAAGCGAAAGGTGCCCCATTACAACTCGTAGTCCGTTCAACGGGCCACGCAAGTTCCATTTCATGGACATGTAAGATGAAGAAGGAGGAAGCTTTCAAGCCCCTCCAGAAGGCTTCCACGCAATGCGGGAAAGGTTCACACAGTTGAGTGACCTTAAATGGAGATCGGTCAAACGTATGAGTTCGGCCGTAGATGGGCCAGCCGTAAGCGCCATGTTGTTCGCTCTAAAAAGAGACGAGTTATGTGGCTATAGCCGAATTCATACAACATGAACTCGACGGGGCTCAAGAAAACGAAACCTTGCTTCACGATTTATGCGGCTATAGCCGAATTCATACAACATGAACTCGACGTGGCTCAAGAAAATGAAACCTTGCTTCACCAGCAAGGCCCTTAACATGCAGAGGTTTGAGGTAACACGGTACTCAACAGTTAAAACTGTTGAGCAGGCATCGCCACGGCTTATTAATAATTGTTTTATAAATGGCTCGTACCTTCTGAGCCATGGTAATCCAAGGATGACATCAAATTTGTCACCCAAATCTAGTACGATGAAAGCATCATCGTACTGTTTACCCTTAAGCGTATATTGGTCACCAGCTACACGCTCTTAACTGTCACAGCATTAACATGCTGCTAGCGGGCCGACGCTTTCGCGTCGACCCGAAAGCTTAAAAATCAAATTCTCTAAGTTTAATGCAGTCGGGGACAACTCCCTTTTAAGATGGCCCGTTGAATAAGACGATATTATTATATCTCGCCGCATCAATGACGATGCGACGGAGGCATGTCGTACTCATTTAGCAGCTGTACCGAATACCATTGATGGTGCTGACACTGCAACGCTGGTTATTTATCGCGTGTTTCGACAACATGATTTGCCTGCGGCAATAGTCTCTGATCGAGACCCCCGTTTCACGGGTAAATTCTGGAATTCGTTCTTGAGAGTACTTGGCACCAGATTGGACATGTCCACAGCGGACCATCCGCAGACCGATGGTCCGACCGAACATGTCTATTGCGCCATTGAAGACGTTCTGCGCAGTGTGTGTGTTGAGACACCAAAGCGCTGGAGCACACTGCTCCTGGTATTGGAGTTTGCGTTAAATAACGCTATACATGCCTCTACAGGCTGTACCCGTTCTACGTAAACGGCCTCATCCACGCGTCCCGCTAACGATACCACTACGTGATGTGGCTTGGGTACTGTCTTCGAAAAACTCGTGGGAGTTTGAGGTACCTATTCGGCAGGATTGTCCGTACGCCGTCTCAATTTTAGCGCCGCTCTCAGGGGCAACTTGCGTCAAACGACGCTTTCCACGAGTAGAAGTGGGAATAAATGGATCTTTAGCCTCAGTGCGGCTTCAATCCATGGTTGTGCGAGCAACTGAAGCACTAAAGCGCTGGCTAGGCCTATCCTCGTTTTGAGGCAGGTACACCGGACGTAACTGGCCTTTAACCTTAAGGACCGCGAAACCGAAACGAAGCTTCCGTTCCAAATGAACATTTGTCACATCCGCAGACTATCTCATACACCATATGTTGCGGAGGTGGCGGGTCTGATGGACCCAGTTCTCAAACGATGTATCGTTTTCGCTTTTTGATTCGCTTGGAAACCAGACGATCGGAATTTTCATCATTGAGGTCAATGGACCTGATCATGCAACGCGTCAAATACTGACGTCGCGTCATTATCTTTGGCGTAAGGTATCGATCATGTAAAGCCCGGCGCCTTCGCCTTGAGTCCAGGGGTCCACATAGTCAAGCTGCTACCCGTAACCTCTTGAAGGCGCTCTTCCACACTAAGTGAAGTGAATCGGTATCAGTGTGAGCTTTTGTTTTCGCAAGGTCTGCAGCTTGACGACGAGCTTGTTCCTTTCTGAGGATTACCTGCTCTAGCCCTTCATCGAGCAGGTATGTAATTATGTTAGATTAAGAGTCGGTGTCTTGCGCAATGCAGTCAAGCGCATCCGCGGCACCACCTTCTAAGAACGGGTGTGGGGCTCGACAAAATTCGTCCACACGACGAGGCGTGTAGGAACAACGCTCCTTTTCCTCACCCTCCGATGGAATGTGGCAATTATAGCCCACAATCTTCTCATCGTTCAGGAAGGAGCTGAGAGTCGGTGACTCACGCTCAGTTGTCATTAGACAAAGGAATGCAGAACAACCGAACGGTTAGCTGTTAATTCCAACCTCAAAGAGGAAATCAAGCGAATGTTGCTTGCGGCCCGCGCGCAAGGACTTGTTTGTCGCCATCTTGATTCTTTTCAATATGCGAAGCGGGCGCTCTACCATTTGAGCTAAGCGCCCTCTCAGATCAATCGATTCCTTTTCAGATGAAAAAACATTAGCTCACGTTGCTATCATTATAAGATATTTGAGACTTAAAGATCCTACGGATCCATTTTATTTCTTGGTTAAGGAATTCCAAGCAACTCGGTGCCAACAGTCTGATGGGGGAGGGTGTAGATGGGGGCACACTTCGGTTGGTGAACCATTGTTGAGGAACATCAACTTTTTGGGTAAAGTACCCTTTTGTTGTACAGTCCTCCCTCTGATAACTTATTCCCCGAAAACTTATCCCCCTTAATTGTAGGATTTGACGTCCACCATGTCGTTTTATGATCGCTAACTCGTACCTTATAACTAATAGCCGAGAAGCCAGATATAAGTTAGTAGAGGGAGAATTTCTATAAAACAATGTGGTGGAGGAACCTATTTAAGCCAAGCATCAAAGGTTGGATTGTGTAATGTTGACACTGCGAATGTCAGCCCGAAGGCTGCGGAGTAGCTTGTAGGCAGAACGGTGGGTTTCCTGGAACGGATCAAGCAAGGTAGAGGCACTACCCACGATGATTATCTACTCGGACTTGGGGAAATTGTCTTTAACTGCCCCTTCTCTGCTGCAGCTCCTTCGTTCCCTACCTCCTCCTTCTGCACTGCGTTTAGAATCTCTTGATCATTGAGCTCTGGCTGAGCACTGTCGTCTTCTTCGACAGGGTTGAGAACCTCCTCAATGGCCATCGGATTGCGGAGCGGCAGCTGTTTGAGCTTGGGTTTCAGGTCCTGCTTCAGAGCTCTCTCCTCCTTCTCAGTCTCATTCTCGCCCTCCATGTTCTTCACTTCCTCCCTTGGCATGTAAAACGTGGCAGGCTTTGCAAACAGCCCGGTGGGGTTGAAGCAGTTCTTGATCGTGCTGGGCGAAAGCTCTGTCCAGGCAGAAAGAGACCAGTGCATGGCTGTAAGCTGGTCAACTTTGTAAATGTTGCCAATCTCGCTGCGTTCGTCGCAATCCAGAGTGTACTGAAAATGGTAGCGCCGGTAACGCCTCTTAAAAGCGGCAATTATGCCGACATCCATTGGTTGAACTTTCGAGATCGCGTTGGGCGGAAGGGGCTGAGCCTTGACTTTGGTCTGAACATCGCGGTTTTTTGGCTCGTCCGATGAAGAATGGCTGGAGCTTATCTGATCCATCAGCATTCGCTGCGTGTCTGTAAAACTGGTGTCAATTTCGTAATCCAAGTGGAAAGAAAATGGAGATCAATTCGCTTTGTCATTCTTGTGCCCCTCAACAACTGCCTGAGCGATCGCCCTATCAGGTTTCATGCTGTAAAAAAAGCTGAGTCAGCACGGGGAATTCTTCTGAAACAAAGGCAAAACCAAACTTACCAGCCTCATCCATGTTGTACACATCATGAAAAGAATACCCGGCAATAACCGTCTTCAGCTCAGATAGAGCCTCGTTCAAAGCCTCCACATCAATCGATCCGCTCTCGCTGTGGAGCGGATAGCACGGAGTTTGTGGCATTGCTGGAACTTTTGGGGCCATCCGTGAGAGAACTTGATGGCGCCATCCGGGATTCCAAGTGATACGGCAAATCGAGCCTTTGCGCAGATCAGATCCCCGGTGAGGATAACCCCACGATGCTGGCATTTCGGCACCCAGAAGGCCTCTGCCTCCTCCACCACTGGGTGCTGGACAAGGCGCTGACGCTTAGTGCTGATATTGCTAGAATCCATTGCCTCCAGCTCAGCACGTTTCTTGATGATGTTGCTGATAGAAGCCCGACTTACGCCCTTAGTGAGGTTGAATTCCTTTGTCGCCAGCCAAAGCCTGCTGGCTCATGCTGCAATTGGCATCCTTGTGTTTATGAGTTAGCAGGCGTTAAGCATTGGTAAGGCTAGCTTGCGACATCTGTGTGTTGCAAATAGATGTCGCAAGCTCGCCTTACCAATGCCCAACACCTTCAAATTCCCAAGCACAAGGATGCCAATCACAGGGATTAAAAGTCAGCAAAAAAATATCTCATTTTGTTCTTTACAAAGAGCACCAACCCCAGCAGAAACCAGGATGGCTTCGTGTCTCTGACCTTGAGACACAACCTGAACCAGGTTTGGAAACAAAAAGTGAAGACCTCTGTTGGTAGTCTGAAGACCTCCGGGTTCTCTGGGGCTGCCTTTCTGCTGATTTTAAGGAGTTTTTGGTTTGAGGTGGAAGTGTAGTGGGTTGTTCTGGTGGGTTTTCCCTTTTTTATCCTCTGAGTAATTAATTTTACTACAGCATATGTACGACACTATAATCCGATGAGCTAATAACATCTAATATCTTAAATGAAAGTGTGTCGACCTGGTATATAATTTATCAGAGGTAGGACTGTAATTGAATTAGTTAATCACTAAAATCCCATTTATTATAGTGACATATGTGGCAGCTGCCAGATATAAATCTGGCGGCCTATGTTCATTTCCCCTTTTGATCTTACAGCGTCTAGTGCCTTTTTAAGGCTTGCGCATCGATCTACGAGAAAAAGAAATCTTTCTGAGGTATTTACTCTCGGGCACTTATTGCCATTTGATTCTACGTACCCCTGAATCTATTGAGCTAGGATTTGTTAAGGTCTACGAGCTTGTACAACTCGCTGAGTTTTTGAGCCTATTAGTTTTTTAGAACTAAGTGACTCTGAGTCTATATGTCTTCTTCTGACTTAAGGAGCAATGTAGCTCTACTACAGGTTGAGTGAAATAAGTGGGCAAATGGTTAGGCGGTGCAAATTTTAGCTGCCAAACGGATAAAGATTTACAAGCCATTTGGAAGATTGGAGTCGATAAATGATCAGGTCCTGCGTGTCAATTATATAATTTGAATTTCGCATCATTAAAAATTTTTTTTTGAGTCTAACTCCGCCAAGAATTGCATTATGAACTTTCTTGAGGTGATTGACGCAGTCTGTAACGGGGTGTATTGTTACATGAAATTAACACTTAAAGGTTGTTAATTAATATATTATCTAAAAGGTAGATAATATTTGGAGGATATTACTTTATATAGTATTTTTCAGAATTCTTATCCATAAATAGGTATAGACCATTATATCTATTTATTCCGCAGACTAATCAGCGGTAGAGGTAATCAAAGAGAGTTACAGAAAAGATAAAGATAAGAATTCAATTACATGTTATGTATTAGTTATAATTAAGTTAGCGTTAACAGATAGAAAGAAGAGATACTTAATTATATTAATACAGTTTTCATTTAACCCTCTTAAGCTAGTTGCCTTAAAGAGAAGTGTTCCTCTGCACGTACTAGTGTACGTGAAATAACGTAAGGCACCACTCGCAACTGAAGC
>NW_027152082.1:0-72728 GCF_004359215.1 Bremia lactucae | reverse complement strand
AAGAGAAGTCTTCCTCTGCACGTACTAGTGTACGTGAAATAACGTAAGGCACCACTCGCAACTGAAGCAGTGCGAAGTGGACTTGTACTGAAACAGTACAAGTCGTAGTGCCCCGTTACAACTAATGAGTAGCGATTCATCGTTAAGAAAAGGCAAAGTCGCGGTCACGTTCGTTAGCAGCCCCATTCGACCCATTTATTAAGTTAATTAGCATACCAGCGCGAGAACATCGGGATTTTTAGCCAATCAAAATACCTCAAACTTAATATAACAAAAACCTGCCTACGTTGCATATTAAATTGGACTGGCGATTTACCAAAAGGCCTTATAAATTTCCTAATTGCAGTCAATTATGTACCGGTATTGCGTCCATCCATGGCACACTAGCGAAAACATTAGTTAGATGCCGTCGCCAGTCTCACATGCTCGACGCAGCAGCGCGGCAGAAAGCGACGTGATTGGCCGAGCATCCATTCATTCCACGACATATGTGACCCATGCTGAGTGCCAACCTCTTCTAACGGGTGCGCCGTCGCCTCAGGTGTTTGCCCATCCAGTCCAATGTGCATCAATAACGAGCCGCCTGCTTCTTCAGTGGGTTACGCCATCAATTACGCTCGCCAACCAGTCGCTGAGTCAGAATTCTCCTCCCGATCCTACTTCATTGTATTACACACAATTTCAGCCACCGCGGCAGGAATCGGGCCAAGGATATGCCAAACGCGGCCTGAAACAGGCGGACGTCTGGGAGCTCCCGCCCCGCTTTCGTACCGAGCCTGACGCCAAAACCCTGCAGCGCGCCTGGATTATAAGTGGATCACTTTTGCACGCACTATTTCGGGCCCACGGATTGCAGTTTATCTTGCTTGGCCTTCTGTACACTCTTGCACAGCTCTGTGACCTCGTGGGGCCCTACGTGTTGTGTCTGGGGATACAGCTGCTGCAAGAGGAAGGATTGAAGCATTTTGAAAATGATGCAACAAGACAAAGCTTTTACTTCTGGCTGGCTGCGCTTTTTGTATCTCGACTGGTGCGCTCACTATTGTTAGCTTTCGTGCGTACCGAGCTTCAGACACTGACCTTGCGTCTCACGGCGGCATTGCAAAGTCTTGTGTTTCAAAAGGCGCTAAGGCTCGCAAATGTGATTGCAGAACACATCGACACTATTAGTGAAGCTGATGTGACCCAATTGCTTCATGGTGCTGCTTGTATTCATGAAGCGTGGGTGTCACTGATCGTGTTGGCATCCGCGTTTTCTATGATGACGACGTTTCTAGGCATTCAAGCGTGTGGAGCTGCTTTTGGTGCGATGATCGTTGTGCGTGTGGGCTCTGAAACACTTAATAAATTGCAAGCTCGATCGGTAGATCAACTGAGAAGATCACGAGAGAACCGAGAACGCTCTACGAACGAAATGGTTCAGGCAATAACGGCAGTAAAATTACATGCCTGGGAATCTGCAGCCAGAGCACGTATCAATACCATGCGTGGACGAGAGTTAGCTGATTTATGGCGCTTTCATTTACGAGGTGCCACGTTGATTGCAATCCGATTCGTAACACCAGGACTCGTCGCTGCTGCGGCACTGATTGTAGCGCATTATACGTCTGCACATCCACTGACGCCTTCATTAGCATTAGGCACGCTAGCACTTGTCCATCTCATCCAGACGCCACTTCGAGCTTTATCCCACGCGGTGCTTGGAGCTCGACCTGCTTGGCGATCGTTGCACAATTTGTCGTGTTTTATGGATCAAGAGGAATTGAATTTTGATGCTGTCGCTGGACGAAACAGTTTGAATCTGGCAGCCAAGTACGATGCCAAGGATACTGTCATTGCTGTCGAAGATGCTACGCTTGGATGGGCGACTGACGGTCCCATGATTTTTCACCATTTGGATGTAACTGTGGCAGCTGGAGAGCTAGTAGTAGTCCATGGACGCCCTGGTAGTGGCAAATCCTCATTTCTTTTGGCGCTTTTGGGTGAAATGCAAGCACATGATGGAAATGATGGGGGCAATTGTCGTTTGTATGTCGGTGGCTCAATAGCCTACTGTCCGCAACAGCCATGGCTGCAGAAAAGTCTTTCTGTACGCGATAACATAATTTTTGGCCTTCCATTTGACCGTCGGAAGTACCAGCACGTGCTAGACGCATGTGGCCTCGTTAGCCCCATCGCTTTATTGTCAGCTGGTGATCGTACACTTGTCAAAGACTGGAGAGCAAGTCCAGGAGAGCAGGCTCTTGTGAATTTGGCACGTGCTTGTTACAGTGATGCTGACGTGTACCTACTTGACGAACCGCTGGCTCAGGTCCTCCCGAGATCTGTCGCGCAAGAGATCTTTTCTCGTTGTGTATTGCGTATCTTGCGAAACAAAACTCGAATAATTGTGACTACGTCGGTGGAATTTATAAATTCGAATTTCGTGAATGATGCGATTCGTTTTGAAGATGGTGGTCGACTAGTACATACACGAGATGTTTATAGTGTTACAGGGGGCAATGAGCAACAAAACGACGAAAGAAGCGACGAAAGAAAAGTACAAGCCGGAGTTGCAACTAGTTTGTACCTTGTCAACACATACGAACCTTTGTATGTACCGGTTGAAGTCCAAAAGTCTGCTGAGCATTTGTGTATGGAGAACATTCTCAATACAAGTCGCAGCTCACTGTGTGATTTACCTTTGCGCGAGTATGTTTCTTTTGAAGTTACAGCAGCGGCTGAGTTGAGCGACAGAGAATGGCCGCTCAAGTCGATCCGAGCTTATGCTCATCTTATTGGCGGCCTCCGCGGTGTATCAATGATTTTCGTTATGCTGTTTTTGTGGCAAGCATTGCAGGTGATGAGTGATTTATGGGTCGTATGTTTAGTGCACTTAAGCAATCCGCCAAATTTTATGAACGGCCAACTGATATACTGTTCGATGGTACTAGCTGCTGGGCTACTGGCTCTTGGATTTACAGTAAGCATTGCTGTTGCAGCGATTCAAGGAGCACGTTGTGCTTTCTTGAAGCTCACTTCGGCAATTTTGAACAGCCCCCTGTTTTTCTTTGACGCAAATGGTGCTGGAAGTGGCCGAGCTCGCTCGAAACGCCTCACTCTTTCCAGAAGGCGCGAACTCGAGCGAGTCATCACAGATAAACATCTCACTGTCTTGGACACAAGACTTCCTCTCGCCGTTGGTGCTGTGCTAGCTCTTGGAGCTTCGACGCTATCAGCGATACTGACAGTAGCAGTCGTGACAAGGTACTATGCTGCATTCCTATTGCCTGTCATTTACATGTATGTCCAAGCTGCGCGACTATATCTGCAACCGGCTCGCGATATAATTAGGCTGGAAACCATAGCGCGACAGTCTGCGCGTATGCATGCAGCCGAAACGCTCGCAGGGGCTCGCGTTGTGCGAACGTTTGGGCTGGCCCATGTACATCGGGTTATGGGTCACCATTTCTGGCTCAGTGACGTTGCTGCTCGTAATGCTCACCTAGGCTTGCATATCGACCAGTGGCTTGCGTTGCGCATCCAATTTTACGGTGCTGTGATTGTAGAATTTGTGGCAACATTGTCCTTTTTGATCTTACGACATAGCTTGGGAGCTGGTTTACTGGCTTTGGCGCTTTATGAGGTGCTACTTATTGATAATGGCGTACTTGAGTCGCTCGTGCGAATGTGTGCTTGGCTAAGTCCAGTATTACACACTGCTACTCAAACCTTAGAAGCCGCTCGAGGTGCGGAAGTGGTCACGGAAGGTGCGTCTTACTTAATTGCGACTTCACGACCTGCAGAAAATCCAACGACACCAAATGAAGTAAAGCCGTCATTATCTTGGCCAACTACGGGTGATCTACGCTTCGATGCTGTCAGCTTTCGTGATCCTGCTGCTGTGCTTGTTGACGAAATGGCTGCCATGTTTGATATTGGTGATGGCGGGGCTCCACCGTTAGCGCTTAAATCTTTGTCATTTCGCCTTCAGGCTGGGGAGAAAGTTGCCATCCTCGAGTCGCCTTCTGCCTCTAAGGTGTCTTTTGTGGGTCGTGCGTTGCTGCGCTTGCACGAGTTAACGGCTGGACGGATTATTGTGGATGGTATCGATATTGCCACTCTTGGCTTGCGAACCCTTCGCTCACGTATTGCGTGCGTATCTGCGGCAACACCCAATGCTGCATTGTATAATGGCTCGGTACGTATGCAGCTCAATCCATGTGGCGCTGCTATCGAAGACGAGCAACTATGGGCAGCTTTGCGTGCAGTGAGGCTTGCGGATAATTTGTCGTCTCTGAATGACCACTGTCAAGGACTTTTGGATTTGGAACATGACCTTTCATTGCGATTTCTCTTAAGCCTTGCCCGTGCATTGCTGGGCGAGCCGTCCGTTGTGATACTTGCTATCGCTCCTGTGCTAGATACACCCAATGATGACATGGCAGCACAAATGCAACCAAATGTAAAATTTGCTTTAGATGACGCAGTTTTAAAAATCTTGCAGCGAGTGATGCATGAGGAGCTTCGTGATGCAACTATCTTGCTATTACTTCCATCAGCAACTTTGTCACCATATTACGATCAGATCCAGAGAGCGATGTTGTTGAATTCTGTTGATCGCGTGCTGGTTGTGAGTGATGGTGAAATGGCTGCTCTTCCTGATTCAACTGCGACAGTGCCTGACCAAGGCAGACTGAAAACCCTTTCAGAAGTGCCGAGTAGGTTGAGACTATCCGATCTTGAGAGTTCTTCTAAAGATATGAGTGCAATCATGCTACACCAAAAGCACCAACAATCCATTGGTGAAGACGACATAATGAACGGTGGCAAGTTTGATATCGACACTTCTGACAATGAAGGTGTAAAGTAGAATAGTGTAATGTATGTGCTCTGTACGCGAGTACCTTTCACTAATTCTGCTCCAGTACTACTAAGCAGCGATCGTCATATCACGTGTAAACGCGGCGCCGTTAATGTAGCGGATGGATGTAAATTTCTGATCATTCTTCCAGTTTGAAACGCGCATAATTTCCACCAAAGCTGTCACGCAATCGATGCTAGACGCGCGACTGGGCGGTTAGCAATGAGTTACCGATTAGGATCAGTCAGAGCCAAACTCAAGTCATGGATGAGGCTAAGGTCGTTGAGCGGACTACGAAGTGCTACCAGGTATACGGGGCATATTAACGAGTACTGATCAGTACTAGTTGTATGTAACGGGGCACTGCCGACTTGTACTGCTTCTGTAGGCGGGCACGTCGTAATGCGGCCACGCTCTACTAGACACACACCCTAGCACAGCGACAAAGCGGTTAAACCAGCTTCTCTTGCGTGCAGTGAGGTAGTTGTGGTGGTCGCGTTAGCGACCTCACCAAACGCACTAAGTACTCTTATAGAGTGTCGTCACGGGATCGGTAATCCGGCTCCTCGTGTGCACTTACTAAGTAGAAAGTAGTTTTCAGACTGATTTATATTCAATCGCATTAAATATAAATACCTATTTTTACAAACCAAGAATGTCTTCTTTGTAGATAACACTAATATGTATTGCAAGCGTTTTTTTCTAAATACCTCGCGTAACGGATGACGCTAGGCGTCATCCTTCCTAATGTTAATGCACCTATGTGCATCACATACACAAGAATTGGTCACAAATGTGAACCACATTCGAGTGCGGGGTCTAATTACTTTAATTTAGTAATTTATTATCACGTTAAGCACACCAAGGGTACTTAACGGGGACTGTGTAACATTAAAGCAACTTTAGCCCGTTACACCATCCCCTCCCTTATAGAACGAATTTACATTTTAAATTCGTTAAAGAGGAGCGAGGAACTGCGAGCAGCATTACGCGCCGCTAGTTCACTCAATCACTCTAGCGACCTGTCTTTCCATACACGGCGCCAAAGATGCCACCGAAAAGGGGCCACGTTGGTGGCTCGTCTGCGAAGACGCCCACTCAACCTCAGACTAAGCGCACGCGCCGCGTTAATTCGCCGGCCGCGTCTAATGCCTTAGTCGAAACTGCGACAGCTACTGCTGCTGTCGCGTTAACAGGGCTAAAGGATCCATCCCATTTTAACAGTAAGATGTTGATCCGTCGCTCATTGTCGACTACAATGAGTCGTCGACCCCATAGTAGTGATGCGGACAACAAGCTAATGAGGAAGGATGATGGCGCATTATTGCCCATCCAAATTTCTCTCATTTCTCACAACATGGAGACAGCAGCATTTACGAATGCTGTCTCGTCGTCTGCGCTGGAAAGCGCCGCGACAGGTGATGAGAGCGCTGCCCATAAAGGCGCAGCCGCTTCTCCGTTGGGTATTACCACAACGCCTTATGCTCAGGCCATAATCCATGATGGTTCTGACATAGAGAATTCGGAGCCTAAAGCTCCGCCGACGACACGTGAACGAGCTCAGTCGGTGTCACAAGCCAGTCGTTTAGAACGTGGCTATGTGACGGGTGGCATTCCAAAGATGCCCCCTCCATCTAAATGGCCTCGTTTAAACGGGCCAAGAGCGTCGCTCGTAGAGCGCGCTCTTGTAGACGCACATAATTAACATGGCGTCTTTAAATCATGGAGGGCTCAGGCAAAATCGCTTGGGCGTATTTTCCCGATCTCGGTCGTGTTGCGTTCAAATGAAACGCCTGACCAATACGAGGTGGAATTCCTGCGCCGCATTCATCCGCATTCCGATGCGATGAAACAGCGGTCGCAGCGAATTAATTTCGCCCGCTTGCGTGTGAAAGAAATCATGGGCGGTACTGTACCCCCTGTTTCTTCTCACAACGCTACTTCTGCTAGTCCATTTGAGACTAGCGAAGTGGCCGCAGCTGGTGCTCCTTTTCATAGGCAGCAACCAAGCCGGGCACATCCATACATAGGGTATCGATCGGTTCCCAAGAGTCAAAACTCTTCGGGTAACCTTTTTATTGGACGAGGATCTGATACCCTTGCCTCACGGAGCGGTAGGCAAGCAACCTTCCAACAAGGAAGCGTTGATTTCCACCCGCATCCATCAGTGCAGGTGGCGCCCGATAGGAGTGGCGATTTCGCCCACCTACTCGCGGCTGCCTTTTCTTCGTCCGTTCAGTCACAGGCGTTAAGCGCTACTGAACGACGTATTGCGGATCTCGAGGGTCAAGTCTCACGACTGACCTCGGATCTCGTTGATGTCCGAGCGAAGGCTCGTCAGGGTTAAGAACACCTGAAGACTCGCTTGGACCTTTTGATAGGCTAATGCTTAGGGATCCGCATTGCTCGCGTGATGTCCCTCGCTCTCCAAGTCCTGTTCGTGGTGGGAGGATCGGTCCAATAGCTTTTCGCCTTCACCGTCCCCCTCACCCGAACAACGCCCGACTCACAGTCGGCGTCTCCTTAGCCAGATGGGGATATGTGAACTCATTTGGGTCTACATACCAGTTCAGACGACACACGTAAATTAAGGGGTGCGTCTTCATATACGGGGGAAGGGTGAGCCTATAATTTAGGTCTCCAACCTCATCACAAACATAAAGGCCCAATGAAACACTGCAACACTTCGTAGGAATCCAAGCGGTACAGAAGCGCACTGCTGGACAATGCAGACTTAATGCACTGACACCACTCGAAAGAGCCAATATAGTTGGCCACCCATCCATATACATGTGGCCACCAAAATTCCTCTGACACTCGTAAAAATGTCTTTTCACGGCCCAGATGCCCGCTAGATGGCGCATCATGGTGCTCGTGAAGGATCATCAGCTTGAGATCTGTGTCAGGGGAGGCACATAGATTCTCAAGGGATCACTAGGTGACAGCTGATGCCATAACAGGCCATCGCTGTAGCTAAAGCGATTGAGCTTAGCTTTCAGGTGCGACGGAAGGGATTCGTCCACCGAAGTGATCCAACAGCAGGCGACAGTGGTCGTCCTGACTGTAGCTCTCTTTTATCTCAGAAGTTAATGAGCTCGTCACGTGGTATGCCTTCATGGCTGCCAACGTTGACAGCTGAATTTATGTTTTAGCACTAGACACACTTTCCTGGTGTCTTACCTCGAAGTCTGGTCTGCGCGATAAAGCGTCAGCCGAGACATTCGACTTACTCGGTTTGTATTCAACTTTGGAATTAAATTCAGAGAAGGATATAAACCATCTTGCCATTTTAGGCGAGAGGTGCGGTGTGTTTATTGCGGTCCGCAGTGATGCGTGATCCGTATAAACCACAAATGGTTCGGTGCCCAGTAGGTGCACTCGAAAGGCTCGGCACTTCTTCTGCAAACACATCGCGATGTTTCCACAGAACCTCAAAGAACGGACTGTCTCTCAAGGCTTCCCAGCCTTGAGCAGCGAACCGTTCTTTTTGTCCGTTTCTAGGACGCTCTTGTCCATTGTGGACGACGAGCAACAGTCCACCAAGTTCTCTTCTGAAACTGGTGTGACTAATTCGTGGATCTTTCTTTCCTTTAGTTCGGCAAGGAACAGATCACACGACATCTCCGGGAGAATTACAATCTCCTCGGCAGATTTAAAGACTTGCCGGAGTACCTCAACTGAGGATGCCTCCGCAATTTCGTCTTTGGCGGCCTCGAACACCTCGTCCAAAGGCCCGTCCTCTTTATTTGGAACTGATCCAAAGGTCACTCATTTAGACGTGCCTTTGATCGTCCTTATCTGTCGTATACTCGTTCTTCGAGTCACCACGACCGTTGTCTGGGAAGCGGGTGCCGTTGCTTTCCTGGCTAACGCACCCCTTCCAAAAAAAAACGCACCAGGCTCTAGGCACTGTGCCGGTTCATGCGACGCTTGACTTCCTGTCAGCTCGCTGTCTACTGCCACAAGCCCTCGGCTCTGTGCAGGACTATGGGATTCATGACTACTTGTCATTTCCGTTTTCACTACCTCAGCCTCCACGAGCTGGGTCCATAGCTAGCACTGTCAACTTCTCTTTATCAGAGAAGTTACTAAAGCGGAAGGCGAGTTCTATCTAAACTCCCTCAGACTTAACGAGCGCGCCGTTGGCTAAACGAACGGTCGCCTCTTCTCGCTTGCCATCCTGGCAAAGCAACTCAAACATCGCCGGTCTCTTATCTAGAGACGCGAGTTTTACTAAATTTCGTGATGCACCCGAATCCACTAGGAGGGTCATCACCTGGTCATAGCCTCTTACTTGAGCGCTTTAGACCAGCAGGGTTGAGGTCCGAAATTTTGAGACCTCATGGACTATGCTACCCATTTGTTCGACAACTCTGAACTTAGGGCTAGCTTCAGAGTCCGCGTGAGTAGGGCATCCGGCCCCTACTGCGCCCTGCGTTCCCGACCCTCAGTGGTCGATGCAGAGCTCATGCATCTCGCACGCTGGTTCTTGCCATCGCCCTTTGGGAAGGGAGTCCTCTTGCTGGGCATCTTCGCCCCAGCAGGTTCCCTGGCATAGCAGCGAGCCATCATATGGCCGCGCTTGCCGCATTTAAAACAGACCACGTCTGCATTGCCCAACTCCATAGGAGTGGCATCTGTCCTCTCGGCCGACGGCTTATACCAAGCTGTCGCCGAGGCACTGTTGTAGGATTGCTCCTCAACTAAGGCAATTCGGATTGCTTCTTCCATCGTGGACGGCACCTTTCTGAAAAGGGCCTGTCGCGATGGGCCATGCCGTAGTCCGTTTATAACAGTAAGCACCTTAATGTGCTCCGGAAATCGATCATACGGTAATGGACGCCGAAAGCGAGCGCATCTCCTGCACATACTCTTGCAGAGATCGCTTCGCTTGTCGCGACTCAAAGAAGCGCACGTGAAGCAAAACTTCGTCGTTCGGCGGCTGGTACATGGCGCGAATCTTTTCATTAAAGATCGCCCATTAGGGAACGCATTTCTGTCCCCCATAAGCGCCGAGTAAGCCCCCTCTGAGGCCTTACCGCGCAGGTGCGACATGGCGTTCGACACCATCCGGCTGTCATCCTCGATGAGCTGCGCGACACCGCATTGCTCCACGGCTATCCGCCAGTGTAAAATCGTGTGCGCTACAATTCTGTCGAACTTGAACGGCCGGGCGGAAAGCATCTCAGCAATTTTGCTGAGAGCCTCGCTCCGAGCCTGCTGACGCCTAAGCTCATCCTGAGTCATAGTGACGAATTCCAACGCAGCTTGGCTGTGTCTCGGACGCGACCACTTGCTGCCCAAGCCCAAATGCCTTAAACTGCTCCAATTGGGCAACATGTTGTTCAGGAGGACTACCCAAGAGCCTGGCCAGGGCTTGTTCCCCAAGTCCCTGCGCCAAGTGCTCTGCCACCTCCCGATGACATTCGGAGAGGTCTGTGAAACGAGTTCAATTGATTTTAAGCTCATCCTCACTGACACGCTCAGAGAGACGGGTCATGAATAGGACTACTACGCGGGCGCTTCTATAGCAACAACGCTCTACTTAAGCACACACCTTCATGCACAGTGAGGTAGTTGGTGGGCGTCTAAGCTACCTCACCCAACGACCTTAGGACAAGTGTCGTCACGGAAAATTAATTTCTATTTATAAAAAATTAAGCATAAAGCATATTTTTAATTAATCAATAGATGCCACCTCTGTAGATGTGCACTCCTACATTGCGAGCGTATTATTTTTAATACCTAGGATTACTATAGCGCTAGCTGTAACGGGGCACCTTTCAATACTACTGGTAAGTACTAGTTGACCATACACTGATAACAGTGTAGGTTAGGCTTCACGTACACAGTTTTTTTTAAGAGCTTAGGGTCTTAAGCTACTAAAGGTTATTCAAAGGATTAGTATTAGGAAGAAATATTAATAGAATTAGTTTCCTGCGTAACGATCTTCCATCTACTACTGAACTTATAATATTAATATCTAACTAAGTATGGCGCCTCCTTACGCACCGCACAATCGTGTGTTGAAATGATTGGCGTGGTTGATTTAGACTTAAAACAACCAATCAATAAAGCTTATGTCTAATTGCATCAAAAAGAATATCAAATATGCTATTATTGGAACTATTTAAGTCAAAATTAATAAAGATAGTTATTTTTTGTACTTCTTTGCTTATTTTCTCTTGTAGGAAATTTACTTATGTAACGAAACACCACGTTACATCACCACCACCCCTTAATCAACTGTCACTACAGTGATTGATGTAGGGTGACAGGGCGATCATTAAGTGTTTCCTTGTAATTAGCATTATTGTTTTTCTGAATTAAATACCAATTTTATTAGCATTATGATTTAATCAAATAACCCGTTTTGTTTGCAATATGATCTTAATCAAAATATCGATTTTATTTGCATTCTTGATTTTGACCAAGATCAAGATGGCGACAAACAAGTCTGAGCGCGTGGACCGCGAGGCCGCTAAGCTGGCAGCTGCACAGATCAGTGTAGCTGTCAGTAAGGCAAATGTTTCAGTAGACGCTTATGCGTCAACTGCGTGGGATATGTCACCTCCTGCTCCCATTGGAGTTGACTGGTGTAACGGGGTGTATCGCTACATGAAATTAACACTTAAAGGTTGTTATTAATACATTATCTAAAAGATAGATAATATTTGGAGAATGTTACTTTTAATAATAAAATTCGGAAAGCTTATCCATTGGTAGATATAGATCATTATATTTACTTGCTCCGCAGTCCAGTCAGCCTCATCGTGACTGTTTACTAGTCTATCAGAATGAGCCCTCTCATTCGAAGGCTCAGTCAGCCGCCTGACGTATATCAGGCGACTGTTCCATTCTCAACAGTAGGAGACGTTTCAAACACCCTTTATATTTGTATTTCTATCGTCGAGAGTACGTCTGAATGATGGGATGTCATATTACTTTGCTGCATGAAGCGTGATTTACCAGCCAGCCACCATCCCAGCCACCGCGCGCAAAGAGAGAGATAGAAAAGAATTTATTACAGGTTTTGTATTAGTATAAAATTAAGTTGGTAATAGATAGATAGAAACAGAAGAACCTATTATATATTAAACACAGCTTACTTTTAACCCTCTTTGAAGCAAGTGTTTTGAAGAGAGTCTTCTTTGCACGTGAAGTGACGTGTAGCACCACTTGCACTAAAGGAGTACAAGTCGGCAGTGCCCGCTACAACTGGGGTTTGTCATCTGTTGATGACATGTAGATGACGGGGACACGTCACCCGCTACACCAGTCGTAGGTGACTGGTCCAAGTCACCTGCATCGCCCGACTCAGTGGTGACTGGGAAGGCCGCCGGATCACCTCTCCCACCGGGCCCAGCCCGTTAAGCCTTTGGTTCTTAACGTGACTACAAAAACATGGTGACGAGGTTGTTAAACTTGTCGGACCTCTTTGGCGGGGAGTCATCATCAGATGACTCCGAGGGCGATGACCAAAACTCTGGTGACGTTAGTGTTTGTCACCAGGAATAGCGTGGTCGCGAAGGTAAGAGTGCTGCTGGTGGTGCTAGTTTGTATCACCAGAAAAAAGGATGAATCTAGAGATCGCCCCCAGGGCCAAGTTGACGTTAACGTTAACATGCGCCAGCAGGAGACGGACCGCAATACGTTGCGGTTCGCTCCTGAAATGAGGCCTTGGTTACTTTCTAAGAGAAACCTCATTCGTTGGTCTGGTGTGACCAACGATCAAAAGCGAAATACCACTTCTTGGGTGCATCGTCGGTAAACACGGCGCGCGCCCTAATCCCGAAAAGATCAAGGCAATCACCGACTGGCCAGTTCCAGTCGATGTCAAGGGACTTAGAAAGTTCCTTGATTTAGCGGCGTACTTGCACAAGTACTCTCGCAATTATGCCGAGATGACAGTTCATCTCTCTCGTCTCTTGAAAAAAGACGAAATGGTTATGGAATGCTGATTGTCAGCGTTCGTTTGAAGGTATCAAGCAAAGCTTGATGCGATAGCCCATCTTGGCGATTATCATATTCCGATATTCGACTCATCATGGCTTCACAAGCCTGGTGAGGTTGAAACAGAATTCTTCATCAATGCCTTTTACCGGCATCGGTGGTACACTTGCAAACGAACAAAGGATGTCAAACCTTTGTTCCGAGCTTGGACAGCCTTTGTATAGAATGTACATAACATAGGCTGTGAGGTCTGGCTTGACAAGCTAAATGCTTTCCGTGAACGGTTCCAGAACGGACCGTACTCGGTGCACCCTATAAGTTGCACCCTATGTTTAGAGAGGCACGGATTCTTGCCTCTCGTGGGGAGACTCATGTCCATGCTGTTTTAAGGGTGCAGGTAAATGCCCTAAGGAAGCATATTCCTCAAAGATCCCCATTGGAGGACTCTCATCTCTTACGAGATGCGTCAAGGGATCGATAACCTTCAATACTTTTTTGCTCGGGAAGCACTCGTTCTCCGTTGGACCTTTTACCAAGGAGGATGGGTCTCGTCGTAATGTAAGACGAGACCCGGAACGTCCAATATCAGTTAGGAACGAGGTTCCCAACTATCATGCGAGGGCGGACACCCTCGCCAACGAACGAGATAACTCACTCGAACCTCTTTGCCTCACGGTGGCTCAAGAATCTTTTAACAAGAAAGCGCTTCTCACCACCCGAACCCATCAATGGATGTGGGGGGGGAATCGGATTCGCCTCGTTTGACGAGCCCGATTCAGCATTGTAATTCGAATCACACCCTTTTTTCCTTAAGAGGGAATCTTGACCACGAGCAATTTCGTCGCCGCGCATTAGCGGTGACGGTCGACAATGTTTCTCGTGACCAGGTAAAAAGTTGTGCGCAGATTGAGACTGAACAAACTGGCGAACGAAAAGAAGCTGTTGACTGTTCGTCAGAAGATTTTCTTTCTTGTAGGAAAGAGTGGATCGTCTTGCTCAAAAGAAATAGACCCTGTTCTGAGACAATAAGTCTTTAGCTGGGAGCCATAAGGCTTTAGCTGATGCCCTTGACCGTTCCGGTGTAATCCGGATCGGAAGAAGCCTCGTACTGATGGCGTGAGCGGAGACGACCAGCAAAAAAAGTAGGATGCGTACGCATTCTACGAGGCAGCTCGATCGTGTATGCATTGCCTTAGCGATGTAATACACGAAACGGGCCGATATACCTGGGCAGTAATTTATTACTGCCTACACTCGTCACTACGTGCTTTGGTGGGTTTACCGTAGACAGTATGACTAGGTCATTAATTTTAAATTTAAGTGTGTTTGCTTTTCCATTTTTGTCAGAGTTCCGTATCTGTCGGTCCACCGCACTAGCGATGGAATCCCGTACAAATGGACCACTGCTTCGCTAGCCAGCAGGAAACCACCTGCTGACTCGATTTTATTTTTGTTTCAGTGCAACCGGCTCGCACTGCGGAGATATTCATCTCTTCACGATTGAGAGCATTATCATTAATAGTATTGTTTTCGATGCTGAGTCTTCCAGCATCGTTGTCTAAGTCAGTAAAAGCATAACTGTTATTACTGAGTTTGTCCACTTCAATGTTAGTAAACTCAACATTCGTATCCTTCGCATTGAACCTTAGGGCTAATGAGTCATGAGCAAGAGCTAAAGCTTCTTTGCTCGAGCGAGTCCCTCCCCCCTTAAATAAGAGTTACTCTCAAACAGCATAGGGATACGAGGGTGTCGTAAGCCATTCACGAAAAATGGTGTATGCTTTGTAGAAGCATGCGCTGAATTGTTGATGGCAAATTCTACATCGGCAAGAACTCGCTCCAGCTGTCAAAAGAGTGGACGTGTCCGAGACGTATCTCTTAGAGAATACGGTTTGCACGGTCCGTCTGACCATCTGTTTCAGGATGATCAGAAGTTGACATTTTTAAATGTGATCCAAGTGATTTGAACACTGTTAGCTACTAATTCCAACCGAGGTCGAAACGATCGCCATGATGGGACGCATTTAGCAGCAACCGCTAACAATAAAGTCTGCAGTCGCCGCCTAATTTGTTCCCAACTAAGTTTTGCCACAGTTCACGTGGAAGTTTTTTAGGTGTGGTAATGATCCTTCCGCAGGTTCATCTACGGAAACCTTGTTACGACTTCACCTTTACCTTTGCATTCTTAACGTATTTTTGTTACCATCTCCTTCAATGGCTAGTTATACAGGTTTGCGGCTGCGGTAGTACTAAAATCAATAATAGAGCATAGCTTAAACCAGTAATGCTCACTAACTCAGCCGCAGGGTGTTAATTAGAAAGTGGTATTGAGGATGGTAGTGACTTGTTCACGACTGCAGATTCTCATGCTGAATCTGGAAATTCTCATGCTACAATTCGCAATGAAAATTTTGCACGGAGATTTTAAGCTTGAGCTCATCCCGCCGTGGATCGAGGGTCTCGATCTGAGACCAGTTCAAAATGTAACCCATCAAGTAAAAGATCGTTTTAATAAAGCCACGAGCACAGCTTTTGGCTGTGATCGACTCCGGGACGGCAGCAAGATGTACCATCTTGCTTAAACGCTCAGCAAAAACAAGAATACCATTATTCTTATGGGTGACTTCAAAGAATCCGAGGACGAAGTTCATAGATACGGACTGCCAGCACTCTGCCGGAAAAGGCAGAGGATGTAACGGAGCACGGGATGAAGCACTGGGCACGGGATGAAGCACTGGGGTTTCTTGTTGACAAACTTCTCAAGCACGTATGTGCTTGTGGACGAACACATACTGGCGTGGCCAGTAGAAGTCGGAACTTATCGTGAGAAATGTCTTCTCCCGTCCACGATGACCACTTTTTGGTGCATCGTGGTACTCATACATGATGCGTAATCGCAGATCATTATGGGTAGGGATGATGACACGAGGTGTGTCGCCAGCAATGGCTGAACAATACAATTAACCGTTGCGCGTTGTATATCTATCTGTTGAGGATCGATACAACTTCGACAACCCTTCTAAGGATTGTTGGGATGGATCTCTTAGGTAATCCATCAACCCTGTAAGAGCCTTATCTTCATGTTAAGCTCTTCTAACGTCGTCATTTAATGTTGACATCGGAACACTTATTATTGCAACAGTGATCTTATGGTCACTGTTGCGCAGCCAGCTCAAAATAGGGCCGGCGCGAAAGGGCATCAGCGACAACGCTTAGTCGTCTTGATTTATACTCCACGGAGAAGTTATACTCCGCAAAGGAAGACAACCATCTCGCCATTCTATGCGAGAGGTGTGGACTGCTTATGGCCGTGCGTAAAGACGCATGGTCCGTATATTCAATGAACGGTCTATCTTCCAAGAGGTAGACCCTAACTTAGCCAGTGCGTATTTCATGGCAAGGAGTTCCTTATCATACACTAAATAGTTGCGTTCGCTGGTTGAAATTGACGCGATTGAAAATAGACGACGCGCTCTGCGCCGTCTGTGACATATTGCGTTAACGCACAGCCGAATGCAAAATCGCTGGCGTCAGGGACGACATGAAAAGGTCGATCTCGGTCTGCAATCGCCAGGATTGGCGATTGCATCCAGCTTTTCTTAATATCATCGAAGGAAAGCTGACAATCAGGGTTCCATGACAACTTTACGTTTTTTCTTCAACAAAGAAGAAAGATATACTGTCATTTTAGCACAAGTACGTGAGTACTTGTGCAAAAATGCCGCTAAACGAGGAACTGTTTTAGTCCCTTACATCGACTGGTACAAGCCAGTCGGTGATCGCCTTGATCTTTTTCTGAATCGCGGCATTCACCGTGTTTACCCACGATGCACCCAAGAAGAGGTATTTCGCTTGCAGCGAATATACATTTCTGCATGCAACTTGTGCTTACGCATAAGGGTAAGAACCTTTCGGACGTGGATACGATGAACTTCAACATCCGGCGTTCCGTTCATGGGTCTGCTATGAACGAAGTCGTCATCATAATAGCTCGGTACAAAATCCCGCCCCGATCTCAATAGATTGGTTACACGTTTGTCAAATGTCGCAGGGGCATTACTAAACCCCTGTGGCATGACTAGCCACTCCCATAGCATACTACTTGGGGGTGATTACTGCTGTGAGCGGAATATCTTGTTCACGCACAAGGATCTGATAGAATCCATCCAGCAGATTCATTGACGAAAAGATAGTACTCTTTGACATGCCATCAATGATTACATATTTTCGTGGTATCGGCGTTTGAGCCGGTACAGTTGCAGTATTCAGTTTATTGAATGCATGCACTATCCGCCAACCTCCTGTTGCATTGCGCACACAGAAGGTTGTAGAGCTATGTGGGAAAGTTGATTCCCTCACATGGCCCGCTGCTAAGCATTCGGCAAAGAATTTGTCGATCGCTATTACTTGTTCACGACGCAACGGCAATTGATTCATACCACAGTATTTCGAACCTGGGATAAGGTCGATTTCGTGTCGAGTGCCTTTGTCGTTAGGCAACTCGCACGGTACTGATTCAGGGAAGACATCCTAAAATTCAACTAAATCTTTATGCATATGGGTTGTTTTCAAAGACTCCCAGGATCGGGACGTAAAACGTATAATCCGAATCTTCTCATTCAGGACACTTTCGTTTATCGATGAGCTATTGAGAATCCGTTCGTTCTCAAGAAATACGATTGCCGACCGAATATTGGCCACGTTGTCGTCATCTGTGACAAGTAGGCAGATCTGCTTGACTTTACTACTACGCAGATCAGCAAAAACCGTTTCGATTATAGCGTTGGCAATCGAGTTATCTCCGAAGTTAACTTCGGAGGCGCTAATAGATCAAGTGTATAAGCGCCTACACTTGATCCATTGTTTACTAAGACATTGATTGTCTCAGTTTCTTCTTTGGAACTTATTTCCAAAGGTACCTGGGAACCTTAGACCACAGGTTTCCGGGGACTTCTTCTCTCAGAAATTATTTGGTGAATATCCTCCCCAACATCCTCTAGCTGTGGTTGCGCTACCACAGCGATATCCTTCACGATCGACTCTCCAGTCGAGCAAGGACTTTCGCACTCTCTCTTATAGACGGGCGTTCCAAATTCTCTTGGATGTTGCTTTTCAAGAAAGCATCCTTGTTTCGTACCTCTTAACTTATTCGAGTGGTTGAACTTCGACGCTGCCTGTGCTTGTGCACTTCCGTCAATAACTATGTCCACGTCACAATAGCGGACCTTCGATGTTGCATTTGCTCGTGCACAGCCGTCGGGATCTAACTCCACAATGTGCTGGGTATTCACACTGAGGTCTTGTGCAGTCATGCTAACGACCGAACCACAAGTGAGGCCATCGCACTCACTCGTACGACATCCACACGCCTGTAACGCTCAAAGACGTTCATTAGTTGGCCATGATGAACGAGAGACAATTATTAAATTGTTCTAGAAGGGACAACAGCATTGTGAAGCGAACCACCTGCTGACTTGCCGTATTCCCAAGCCTGCGTACGGAAGAATATGCACTAAGATGCACAAGGTCATGGTTTTGAGCACCATTATCTATCTCCAACTTCCAAGCTCTTTGCTTTAAAGTGACTTGGAAAGGATAGTTCAAGCACTTATGGCTTCGCTTACTTGAATTTTCGGGACGGTCTGGGTCATGATGGGATACCAGCATTCTTGTATTTAAAAAAATCTTTACTTGCACTTCGTTCTAGGACGGTTCCAACTTTTCTAAACCGCGCAAAAAAGTCAATGGAAAGCCGTCAGATAACGCCGCAGTTGGTGATCGTGCACGGAGAGTTTGGCGTTGATCTATGTAATGCAATGTGATACGCTGTAATTCAGAAATTAAATTGACTAAAAACTGCATGAAGTGAGTTTAGAAATTCTCTTCCTAAAATGTGGTTTTACTCTTTTTAAACCCATACGGCAATTTTTCGTTCAATAGTAGTAATTGTCCCGTCCTATCCTATATATTGATGTTTTGTCCTCTTTTTTAGCGCTCAGACTCATGTTTACGAGGAACTTTGCCACACTATTTCTTTCGCCTCTTTAAACATCACAACGACACATGTCACATTATCGGTCGACCGCTGATGAAAAATGGCATACTCAATAAGCGCCTACACAAAGAAAAACGAGAGAGAATCGCGCCATTAATCCACCACAAGCATCATCTAGCACAATCCACTCACTCACACACCTCAACAGCCCGTTGCACATCTTTCAATTCGACAAGTTTTCGACGAACAAAATCCACAGCTTCTTGATCTTTCAACACATCATACAATCCGTCACTTGCGAGCATCACAAACTCGCACTCGTCTGTTAATTCCGTGACGGTAAACTCTGGCGTCGGAATCACTAATGGACCTTTTAAAATATCGTTGGGATTCACCGGTAATTCCTGCGAATTGTACTCGTTCCGTGCTTTCGTGTCAATGTCATCGACCAAAGGCTCGACGAGATCAAACGACTTGAAAGGGGCGTCGCCAAAGGCACGCGAGACGGCCAATTCGCCCATAATACGTCCGTGAATCACAAAGCCGCCAGTCTCTCGAATCCGCTGCGCTTCGTCCGTTCGACTGGGTTTATGATCATTTGAAAGTCGTTCAGCTGTGCCATTGCGACTCAAGACAGTGCGCGAGTCTCCAACGTTGGCCACAAAGAGATACTTGCCCGCCACAAAGACTGTCGTGGCCGTGCTTCCAGCTTGCGGACGATCCGAGGTCCTTAAAAATTCTTCATCCGTACGTTCAAACGCATTGGTCAAGCGCTTCATGATGATTGATTGCAATTCCTCAATTGTCATTGTTAGTAAAGGTTTCAATTCACTCGTGTGCATGAAAAACGCGGTAATGAGGCTATGGTGGAGCACGTCACTCAAAAACGAAGATGCTTCGTCACCGCCATGGCCGTCATAGACAGCAAAGAATGACTGGGGATGCAATCCCAAACGACTTAATGGTTCAATACACAAGTCTTGAATAATCGTATGCGCGTCTTCCATATGTTTACGAGCGCCCATGTCGGCATGCGCTCCAAAGTCAAACCGATTGACAGTTAAACACGTTTGTGCCACGAGTAAATCGTCGCCAATTTCCAGTCGATAGGGTTCTTGATAACTTCCCACGAGTTTCATAAATGTCCCATTCGTCGAGTTTAAATCAATCAAATAAAATTGATTCGTCAATTCATCAAACCAAATTGCAGCATGTTTTCGAGAGAGTTCCCCATCACTTGTATGGATTTGATTCTCCGCAGATCGACCAATTCCTGCACCTTCTTGTGTAATCACAAACTCCGTGCCAGCTAATTTGCCACTTAATGCCGAGACCGTAAGACTTGGCAATTCTTCGTGAAACGATGTAACAAGAAAATCCGATTTTCCAACTCGAAATGCCACGTGAGGCTCGAGAGGCCATTGCATACGATCGCCCATATTTTCGTCATTTGCTTGGGTTTCCACGGGACTTAACCGCACAAACGTGTCCCCATTTGCTTGGTCGCCATTGACTAAATAGAAACGCCCGTGACTATACAGCACACGTGCGTGGTCGGTCTCTGCAAGGAGTGTATCGGCAGGTATACTTGCAATATTCTCACAAGTTTGGCCAATACCGCCTCCTTTCTCATCAAACGTAAAGCTTGTGACGGTATCTTCTTCGGTAAACGCCGTCATTTTAAGCACCACGTGGGTCCATGTGTGTTCGAGATACAAAGGCACTGGATCGTCTTCGACTTGGTCAGTAGCGAGATGATCGTCTATTTTGACCGATTCAGGCACGGAAGGCATTTCTTTCGAGTCATAAAGCTTGTCGTTTTCAACAATCGCGTTGCTGCTAGACGCATTATTGCCGGTAGGAGTACTATCGTTCTCCTTTGTCGGTGGTACATAGCTCCCGATACTGCTAGTATTGGAGCGAAGAAGGCGATGAACGCCTGATGTGCGGGCCCGTTGGAAAGAACTCGCTAATCGGACATCGGATTCTACGTGTTACAACGCGTATTAGTGTCTAAAGTCGCATCATGGCACGAAAAAGGACTGCAACATGGCCACGTACGTGGCGGTTCTAATCGCAAATGAGTCGAACGTCGACGATCCGGGTCATTCTCGTGTTTCCGTACCACTACAAACCACACGATATTGTCACAAAGGAAGAGAGTGTGCTTTAAATGGCCACACGATGTCACGTGCCTTGCATCTTGAGCGTCTGGACATCCTGCGCGTCCGCCATGGCGCGTCTTCTAGCGTGATGTTCTCGGTATTAAATCTACTCGTGGCAACACGAGAGATTCGGCGGTTTGATACTGAATCTTGCAATACGTTGCAAAGAATTGGCACTTGCGTACTAAACGCGCCCCACGAGGCGTAACAACGAGCCAAAGAAGAGTTGCAAGGTCTGCCAAGGGGCGAGGATGTCTCTGCCACTGCGGAACGAGATCGGACGCACTTGGTGTACATCACATCAGTCGGTTGTTTTTATTTTTTTTAAAGAAAACCTTTCAATCTATATATTAATTTGTTTTTCACGAACAATGAAAAATTCGCAATTTAAATACAAATTTACAGGAATACAATCGCCAAAAGTATAAATTAATTTGAATTCCATTTTGACAGACATCCGTAGGTTTACACACAACCATGGACAAACTTTTGAGGGACATTAAAATTGGTCAGGACTCGTAAGTCGCTCAATAGTATGAAGCGTCCGTAAATCGAGAATCTTTGGTCCGATAAAACGAAGACGCGTCATGATTGCTACTATCCCCTCGTCGGCGGGGTGCACCAGATGCCTCAAACTCGCTAAAGCCGCTGCTTTGAAAACTCGGGTCGCCATTGTAGTGGCTCTGGTCGTAATTACTATTCGTGGCCGCAAAACTCTCGTCGCCCATATATCTGCTCTCATCTGCCGTGGACATGCGGTATTCTGTCTGGCCGGACGCTTGAAAGCGCGTTTGGCCGTGATAATCACTTGCTGACGTCGATCGCGAGTCTTTGGGTTCAAAAAACGACTCGTCCAAAGACAAATCCGGTCGCTTTGTCGTCTTTTTCGACCCTTTTTGACCCATTCCATGCCATCCATTCGACAGATCTTGAATCGAATCGCCCCCAAAATCGCTCTCGTCCTCGGAAGCAAGATCCTCTCGATGTCGACTGTCATACTTTGATTGAAAGTGATTCCCCGAGTGACCAGAGCTATACATACTTTGACCATAAAACGACGACGACTGGGACGAGTATTGCGAATACTGACTCGTACCGTGTGAAGAATTTGTTTGCGCCATTGGTGGCAAGGACATTTGAGAATGCGCTAAAGCGATTTGGCTTCGTGGTGTCAACATGTCGAGGTTTGGATCATTGTACGTAAGTCGACCTCCATCGTGATCGTAAGGCTCCTGATCGAATTGGCTATTGCCAGGATTTGGCGGGTAATTGTCGTCACTAAACCCTGTTGGCGACATGTTGTGATTCTGATGATAATTTGCCGCCACTGTTGACGCTTGAGCCACGCCTTGAGTGTGATCGTGACGTCCTCTTTCAAGACCAGGGTCGTCGTCTTGGACCAGTTGATTGGTTTTCTTGTATACAAAGAGGGCGACCAGTAACACAAGCGCAATCGCGCCTGCCATCATTAAACCAAGCATTAACGTATTTGATGCAGTACTCGTGGCATTCGATGCTGCATCAGCTAATACGGACGCCGCGGCCGACGGCGATCCAGACGACGAAGATGATCGCGACGTATCTGCTTCTTGCTTTGAATCCGTACCATTGTCGGATAAATTGTCTTGTTTCGTAGTCTTGTCACTTGTTTTACTTGTCTTTAAATCGACTGTATTTGATTCGAGAGTCTCTTGAATCGTACTGGCATCCTTCTTCGTAGGAGGTTTCAAAGTCTGTTGGGTCTCGTTTAAATCACTTTTAGAGCCTACACTGGCATCGTCGTCCGATCCAGACTCGGGATCGATGATTTGTTTCCTCACTTTTAAAGAAATTGATTTCGGTGGTGCATTTGGCACGGGTTTCGACTCCTCTGGCTTGATTTCAACTTCAGTTGGAGGACTGGAGGTTGGCTTGTCAAAATTAGCATTGCTGTCAGCCGTGGGGATGGCGTCGGACACAGGCGCTGTCTGTTGAAGAAGTGGGGACCTTGTAAACGTAACCTCCGTGGTCTCGTCCTTTGGCTTTACCACACCAGTCGCTTTGTCTCGATTGGCGTCGCGCTTTGCAGGATCGACGGGTTTGTTAACAGGTAAAGGTTTGTCGGTAGCATCTACGTCCTTATTATTCACTCCCGGGGAAGCACTTGTCAAAGGCGCCCGTGTACTTGGTGCGTCGGTTGGTTTTAAAACCTCGGGCGTCGGTGTCGAGGGCTCTGCTGGTTCCGACGAGTCCGACGATGCATTCTGGTCAAGCAACCATGGCCGTTCTGGTCGTTGCGTCGCCAACGTTGGAACACGTCCATTATTGAGATCCTCTTTAAAATTCAAGACCGTTTCTGGATCCCCATCGCGACTTTGCACTGCAAAAATCTGTGCATTGGCCTGTGAATTCATGAGCAGTACCACCAGCACGAATCTGAGCCACCGTCGGTGGACCTGCATTGTCCAGCCTCCGGAGCCCGAAGCGTCACGCCAGCGCAACTTTCCTGGAATCTGCGCTGAAGGTTCGATAAAAACAGCTCTATTGTTCCCTGCACCAAAGTCTTGCGTAACCCTCTTGCCGGAATCAATAGCAGTCCACTTACTTGCCACTATCAATTCAAAACGAGGTTGATCACGTGACAAGGCAAACTGTAGGAGTCGTTATTTTGAGCTTGTGCGGCACTGTGCCTTTAGCCGCATAAGAGTCAGATGTAAAAAACTCGCGAGTTGCCCGTGTCATGCACACACATGTCTTGGTTCTGCACCGACGTTCTTGGAAAAAGCAATCATCGAGAACAGCTGTCGGCGCCAGTCTCGACCAATTGATACATACGGCAAGCGGCGGAATATCCGATCGCGTGATTTGTGCGTATTTGGCGTGAAACTTGGTCGCTCTCTGAGCTCGATTGGCGGCCCATTCAGTCGGTTTAGTCGGGAGGGGTGTGCAGTGCATTCTATATTGATAGAAACATTTGCTAAGATTCGTTCTTATTCCAGCTGACGGCTTTACGACAGACGCACGATATGGCAACTCTAGCGTAAAACTACATAACCTATAGATATTATCATTATATTTCACTTGGATTATTCGAGGTCCCTTACTCCAGCTCGCGTCCCCGTAGATTTCTCTTTTATGAAGCCAAAGCCTGGTAATATAGGCGATAAAGTTTAGCTTTGACCAAAAAAATAGTCATTCGCGCTAACGATCGGGACTGTTTATATTTAATAAAAAATGCTTACAGGAAACTGTGTTTGTATTTGTCAGGATAGCCTGCTATGTTATGGCTCAGCTGCGACATATAGGACGCACTGCAGCCAACGAGCTTACAATCGCACGAATTGTAAGCCTACGGACTCGGGACTATTGCGCCATATAAAGTTCAAGCATGAACAATCCAATATATGTGCATTATCGCGATTGTCTTCTGTGTGTTTGCGTGTTGACAACTTTGTCTTGCGTTAATTCTCTTTCAACATGCGACTATGTTACATACTGGTTACAGTCGAGGCTGTTTCCTCGTAGGAATAGTTTACCCAATAATTGTAAGCAGAGAAATAGTTGTTTTGACAGGGAAAAAATGATGCGTCTTTCACGAAGCTGGCTCACATACCCAGCTAGAATTTATGTGACGAGCAAAATCTGATATGCTGTAGAATTTTTGCTTGAAGCTCTAGATGTTGAGAATGTTTCACATTTGATTGAGCCAGACAAAATTTACCTTTCATTTGAAGTAGAAAAATGAAATGAACAGAAGAGCCTGTCTTAAGAAAATCCCGAGTTAATTAATAAGATTCTTAAATTATTCATTTAACTTCGTCGTTAATCGAGCACATTTAATGATTAATAAACCTTTGTAATTTAATTATTAAATGCAATTTGAGGTCCCTTTTTTTAAATTTATTATTCATATAATTTTTCTTGATGAAAAAAATCAGATACTGTAAAATAATTGAAAGCACTAAACACGTCTGAAGAAATCTCGTATGTGTAACGGGGTGTATCGTTACATGAAATTAACACTTAAAGGCTGTTAATTAATATATTATCTAAAACGTAGAGAATATTTGGAGGATATTACTCTATGTAGTTATGTTCAAAATTCTTATCCATAAATAGGTATAGACCATTTTATCTATTTCGCAGACTAATCAGCTGTAGAGATAAACAAAAGAGAGATACAGATAAGATCAGATAAGTATTCAATTGCATGTTTAGTATTAGATTATAATTAGGTTTGCATTTACAAGATAGATAGAAGAGATACTTACTTATATTAATACAGTTTTCATTTAACCCTCTTTAAGTTAGTTGCCTTAAAGAGAAGTCTTCCTCTGCACGTACTAGTGTACGTGAAATAATGTAGGGCACCACTTGCAACTGAGGCAGTGCGAAATGGACTTGTACTGAAGCAGTTCAAGTCGTAGTGCCCCGTTACAGTATGTCAGGCTGAGCGATTTGGTTTGTGCGGATTGCTCCAACGCTGTCCTTCATCTGCTGTACGGACTTGAGAAAACCCAGCGCGCCGCCATCCTGTTGCAGCCAGATTGTCTCAAGCAACTCGAGTGCTTTCTGAGCATCTACGACAGCGATTCCTGCTCGTCCTCAGGCTGAGTCGGGAGGTGGTCCTCAATGATTTCATCCACGTCTGGAATGTATGATGTGATCCGCTCGGTAGGATAGTCTAGCAGGTTGCGGATGTTCATCACGATAGGATACCTGAAGCGTCTAATCTGATGTTCCATCTCCACCATGACTTCATTGTCAAGGCACTGCTCCTCTAGGACTGGTGCAGCATCAGCTGGTTCTGACCGGATGTTGCAATGCCGGTAACAGTTATGGATGGTCTCAATGCGGACATCGTTAGACCAAGTTGAGACTGACACCTAGATAGCATGAAAGATGTTTATCTTTGCCGGCTCAACGACACCATTGTCGAGATCCTGAAGGAGCATACGGGAGAAGCTGCGCCTAGTAGGCTTTGAGGTTGCGTAGGATACCCTGGTCGCACGGCTGAAGCTTCGACGTCATGTTGGGCGAAATATAGTAGATTGTCGTGTTGCGAATTGCGATTCGCTGCGACAGATCAGCAAGCAGGACGTGTGCACTGCAGTTGTCCAGGATCAGCAGCACCTTGCGGTTTGCCATTCTCCCATCGAAGTCCCTCAGTCACTCCAAGATGATAATTTGTGTTATCTAGGCCTTCTTGTTGCTGCGATACTGATAGCCAAGGTTCTGGAGATTGACATGGCGGGAGCAGCGAGAAGTGGCGTAGTGCCAATGATCCATAGGGGCCTCTGTCGGACCCATCACCATTGCAGTAGACAGTCACATTTATTCCTTGTTTGCTTTCACCCCTTCAGCTCCCTGTTGCAAGCGAAGTGTCAGCTTGAAACAGAAGAGTTGCATTAGCCACCAGATAACAAAATTTGGTGTCCTTCGCAGAGTGCTTACCTGCATCCGATAGAACAAGCCAGTCTCACCCATGTTGTAGATATTCTTCCATTTATACTAATTGAGGACCTCGCATAAGGGAGAAAGCGCATCCTCCTCATCAACCATGTCCATCGCGCCGCTCTCTCCGAACTGCGATAGGCGCGGATTCCATTCAGAGCTATATAGGATTCCAGCCATCCGTTGGAAAGCTGAAATAGTTCATGTCCTGGACAAAGAAGGTCCAAAATCCGCTCTGCATGTTCACGGGCAACGTCTCCGCTAAGACTGATACGATCCGAATGGGCATTAAACCAAGCCAGCAGAGCTGATTCCATCAGTGAATACATTACTGCTGTCTTCTGAAAGTCGAAGATGGTCTGCCTTCTTCTTCGGCGTGCTGGAGACCGTCGCCTGGCTGACCCCCAGCTGATATTTGTCCTGAAGTCAATTGACAAGCTGTGCCTAGATCAGTGCGGGATTCTATGTGTAATGTTTGCAGAGAGCCACACGGACATCGTCCGTCATTGTGGCGTGCTCCTCCCAGAGGCATTGTTGATGCGCTGCTGAGTTCTTCTTGGGGATTGTGGGAGAGGCCTTTCTTTTATAACCACATCCCTCCAAAAAAGCGAAATAATTAATTTATCTGTGGGATACTACACCTGTCTAAAATTCTAAACTTTTTAAATTTATCAGGAAAGGGCGTCCCAACATTATTAATTTAGACAGGTTATACTGTAGTCGTTATTCAAAAATAGTCACAAATCTGAGTATTGTTATTTAATATTTCTCAATTGAAACGTATGATGTTAGCATACTCGCCGCTATCGACGTGTACACGCCCGTCGAAAGGTCGGTGAAAATATACTCGTCTTGTTCCACGAGACGGAAGAGTCATGCCGGTAACCTCCCAGATGGGAAGGCTTTTTATAAATCTTATACACGATTTGCGTTCGACAAGTCTCATTTTAAATAGCTGAGCTTCTAACGCGATAGTGTCATAAAAATCATTTTCCAAGTCTGAGCATCTTCACAAAAAGATGCATGATACTAGCTAGACTCATTCACGGTCTCAATTGCCAACCCTACTAAAGCATGGGCTATTTGCGCACGTACAAGCACTAAATAGCTCATGGCGTAAGTAATCAAGCGTTTGCGGGCCAAGACTTTTAAGGGGACTAAATAATCATGACGGGGCATATATTAAAGCCCACTCGCGCCCACCTATTATTTGCTGCCTGATTACTATTGCTCAAAGAGCGCATCCGCAGCGACAGGACCTTCCATGAAGAATTAAGCAACTTGGAACGAAAAATCGAGGAAATAAGAGCCTACAGAATTCATAGTATCATTCTCCTGATCGAATAAAGAATCCGTACCATATGAAGTGCCGAAAACCATATTTTTTATGGCTGTGCCAAATCGAAATTGTGCACTGCAATTTGCCAGAGTAGCAACCATGCAACGGAATATAAAATTGTAATGGGGCATACTTCGGTTGAAGTGTACAATTCACAACACACCTTTTGCTATTAAGAACTTAGATAATAAATAAAGGGGAATGTTATTTCCACCCCACCATTTCGTTATTTCCACCCCATGCAAAAAAATACCGTCGCTGCCAACTTGATTCCGATTAGCCAATCAGAAGCATTATGTATAACGCTTCGCATATTTATTTATATGGGCGGAAAAAGACAAATAAGGGGTGGAAAAAATAATGACGGGTGGAAAAAATAATGACGGGTGGAAATAACAAATGCTGGGGTGGAATGGCAAGTTGATGAAGTGGATAAAAAATACTTATTTAAGAGCCAGATATTCGGCGTTAAGGGCACCTGCGTGCATTGTGACCCTTATTCCTGCAAATACTGCAAAGTCTTCAACGAATTGCTGCTTATACAATCTCAAATTCAGATGGATAAAAGGACTTATTTAAAAGAGCCAGAGATTGAGCGATGGGGCACCTGCGTGCATTTTGACCTGATTGTATGCAAAGTTTCGAGCAATCCGCTACTTGAACAAACTCAAATTCAGATGGATCTCGTTGCCTTGATGATTGATGCACATTATTATTTTTTGTGACGGTCTAGATCCAGTTGAGCGACCACGAGTACGCTAAGGGACAGAATTCTTGGAGCCATATCATCCAGACTGCAATTTATCGTAGCTGTTCCCATAATGGTTTCTTGATGGCGATACTCCACCATGTTGTAACGTTCTTTGACAGCCTCTAATATGGTGGCAACATTTTGTCTACCCACTTCAGGCATGGCTGCAGGCGCAGCTGCATCCAAGCGCCATTAATGGTGGAAACTCTTAACAGTGAGAGGGCGGCCACTTCTTAGAAAAGCAGATTATTTGATGCTGACAGGGTATTCCATTCTTGAATTACACGCAACTGAACAGGTTATGGTGGCATTGGTAGGATCTTCAGATAACTCATAGCTCAAAGCATTTTCCTAGTGCGTATATTGAAATGCGGCGCACTACAGCAAAGAAAGGGATTTTCTGTGTTTGTGCATGACTTGCATTCGCTCCTACGACAGCTAAACACCAAGATTTTCAATCTGGGCTTAAGCAGCATGAGCTACGCGAGTTTGTACATCACCCAAGTTTTTTCCGGAACACTTATGTAGCTCTTTAACATATGATGAAGCCCTTCAGCTCTCGATGATGTGACGTGGCCAAAATGCATGCAATTCCTGGTGTATGCGTAAATAAATTAATTTTTATGTGTCAGACAGGTGGTATCCGGATAGGCCAGCATGTTAGGCAGTGCAGTATATGTTGAGTGCATGCTTATCATGAGATTGATTTACACTTCCTCTGATTTCGAATAGATTACATCTGTCCGACTCTTCACGAATTTATTCCAGTCATCCCCAGGTCCAAAAAACTTACGACAATTTGCTAGAGCGTTTTTTTAAATATGTTAAACGCATAGAAGATGGGTTGAGGTGGGAAATGTTATTTCAGGGCATTCTTTAGGGCAAATTCTCGGTCTGTTGTGATTGTCTGTGGCAGTTGATCGAGAGCCCAAAGGTAGTCCGCTTCACGTTCATGCCTGATGAAAGCAATAGCAATTGGGAGGAAGTGTTGAAGCTTGTGACACCAGTGATATGGAGGATCCGGCATTATGAATCGATCACAGATATCCTTACGCTTTGGTGGTGGACTGCACCTATCTAGGTGCAGTCCGCCACCAAAGCGTATGGATGTCTGTAAAGGAGTTCCACAGATTTTTGGCTGGCATAGAATAGGTGTGAAAAGATGATGATAATCATCTTTCACACCTATAAACCCACTCTGCATGATGCAGAATGTCAAATAGAGCGTCCAGTGGTGTACGATTGCGAAGCTCTTCTGCTCGCACCGCTGGCGCTCGTTGTAGATTGTCCTTCCTATTGCTTTTGTGCTGGGATCTATTTGGCGTAGGGTTGTGACAATTTCTTTCGGCGCAATCCCAGCCTTAAGAAGTTTTTGTACTAACAAATTTTGCTCTGATTGAAAGCGTCAGGCAGTCGGATGACTACTTATGTTGTCTGAAGGTTCATGATTATGTTCCCTATGAAAAGTTCGCAGTTGCAAGCTGTTATCGCTTGGTAGACGCCCTGATAGACGAAACGGGCAATTAGTCAATCGGCTCGCAGAGTTTCGCGGCAACTCAAGTCATGTTGCTGCCCTTTGCAGGTAGGTACCACGTCGATCGCATTACAAAATAATCTTCTTTTTGTCGGAATTTAGGGTAGACACAGCATATCCTTCTGCATGAGCGAATTCGCGAGCTGCATCCGTCAGGGCCATTGTGCTGGGAAAGGATGCATTGGGTGGTGTGGTGGAAGCATTGTAGAACAGCCTGACAAGGAAGAAAGTAGAAATTGAGTGTGATATAGAGAATGTATTGTGATTGATAATAATTCGTAGGACCCGCTTGTTTACAAGTCAAAAAGAAGGATATGGAGAGTAGATCAACTTGACCCAGCCCGATTCAAAACGATGTTTTTTTATCGTGAAAAAAAATATGCGGAGCGCAATAAGTAAGGCTTCTGATTGGCTAAAACAATCCCATTTTTATGTAGGTGATACGAAATACGAGTAGTAGCCACCAGATAGAGATCTGGTGGAATTAAGGTAAGGTTCCACATTTTAAATTTTAATTAAAGTTTAGTTTTTCGTATAATCTTAATGAATTAAGTCCGATTCGCCAATCTACGCCTGAGTCTTTATAAGTCCGAGCGTCTGCTGACATAGATCCATTTCTCAAACTTTTAGGGGTGAAACGCGTAGCGTTTGATAACCTTACAAATTTGTTTGGGCTGGATCGTAGAGATCACATCCTTTTCAGGGCCCAAAGGTTCTTGTTGCAAGGCTTAAAGCCTTTCTGCAACATGAATCTTTCTATATCGGACCACTTAGCAGCATTTATGCAACTCGGTAAATTCCTGTACCTGATCAGGAGCCTAAGGCTTGCCCTCTTGTTGTCAGTGTTGAGACATATGAGGACAAGAGAGAGAAAATCTCCTTGTTTGGATCGAAACATATGGAAATGGCCATACCCCTGCCATGATCCTAACAGAACAACAAAAGTGGTGATGACAACTTCTTAGCTCGGTGGTGAAGCCTGTGAGTGAGCATCACATGTAGCACGTACACAGACGACGCATTTCCCACGCTGGATTCGCACCTATTCGCAATGAAAGTTGCCCCACACAAGTGAAGTAATTAGACCCACCACTTGTGTAACGGGGCACCTTTCAATAGTACTGATCAGTACTAGTTAACCTTACACTGATTACAATGTAGGTGAGATGCCTCGAAATTACACGTACACAAAGTTACAGAGGAAGGTTTCTATGGATCTTAGGGTCTTTAGCTTACAGGTCTAGACTAAGGCTTATCAATAGAGAATAGTAAAGCTGTATTAATGTATTTAGTTTCCTAAGTAACGATCATCTATCTACTTCTGAACGTATTATATTAATATTTAACTAAGGATGTCGCGTCCTTGCGATCCACACTATCCTTGTCTTATAATGATTGACTGGACTGATTTAGACTTAAATCAACCGATCAATAGACCTAATGTTTTATTGTATCAATTACCAAATTTGGTAATATGAGTACTATTTAAGTTAAAATTAATGAAGATATAATTTCGTATTTCTTTGTTTATTTCCTCTTATAGGAAATAATACCTATGAAACGAGACACCCCATTTCATCACCCCACCTTAACTAACAGTCACTATTGCGACTGATGTAGGGTGACCGGAAATACTATTATGTCTTTCCGTGTAATTTTGCATTATTGATTTTAATCAAAATACCGTTATTATTTGCCTTATTGATTTTGACCGAGATCAACATGGCGACAAACAAGTCTGTGCGCGTGGCCCGTGAGGCCGCAAAGCTGGCAGCTGCACGGATTAGTGCAGCTGTTAGTATTGCAAATGTTTAAGTAGACGCTAATGCGTCGACTGTGTGGAATACGTAACCTCCTACCCCAATTGAAGGTGACTGAGATATGTCATCTGATAATATAATTGCAGGTGACGGTGACAAGTCACCTGCTACACCAATTGTAGGTGACTGGACCAAGTCACCGGCACCGCCCGACTCAGTGGCTACTGTAAATGCCGCCGGATCACCTAAGGACGAGTCCGTTAAACCTTTGGTTTCTAATGTGACAACCTAAGAGGTGATGACGAGTTTGGTGGGGAGTCATCGGATGGTGACTTCGTGGGCGATGATCACTCTGGTGACTAAGTATACGTCACTAGAAACTAAGTGATCTGTAGGGAAGAGTGTTACTGGTGGTGCTAGTTTGCATACGCCAGGAAAGGAGTGATTCTAGGGATTGCTTCAAGGGCCAAGTTAACGTTAACATGCGCCATCAAGAGAGGAATCGCAAAACGTTGCGGCTCGCTCCTGAAAATAGACATAGTTTCCCCTCGAAGAATAACCTAATTCGTTGGTCTGGTATGACAACGATCGATATCACATTCCGTTATTTGACTCAGCCAGGCTTCACTGGTGAGAATGAGACGGAATTCTTTATCGGCATCGGTAGTACTCTTCTATGCGGGGGAAGGATGCAAACCTTTGCTCCAAGCTTGGACAGCCTTTGTGCTCAATATGCAAAACATAGGCCTGACAAGCTAAATGCTCTCCGTGAACGGTTCGAGAAACGGACCGTAGTCGGTGCACACTATAAGCTACAACGTTTGTCTAGACAGGCAGGAATTCCTTGCCTTTCGTGGGGGGACTCATGTCAATGCTGTTTTAAAGGGGCAGGTCATGCCTCTAAAGAAGCATGTACCCCAAAGCTTGAGGTAGAGAGCAAAGAAATATTCCCTTAAAGATTCTCATTTGAGGACGCTCATCTAACAAGATGCATCAAGGGATTGAGAACCTTCAATACTATTACGAGCGCGGGAAACGTTCGTTCTTGATGGACTCTCTGTCGAGGCGGATGTTCTCATCGTACTGCAAGACGAGACCCGTCCAACATCAGTTGGGAACGAGGTTCCTAACTATCATGCGAGGGTGGATACCCTCGCCAACGAACGAGATGACTCGTTCGAACCCCCTTTACCTCACGGCGGTTCAAGAAGCTTTCAACATGAAAATGCTTCTCATCACTCGAATTTGTCAACGGATGTGGAGGGGGGGGAATCGGGATCGACTCATTTGACGAGCCCGAATCAACATCGTGATTGGACCACTCCTCTTATTATCTAAAGGAGGATCTTGATCACGAGCGAGCCCATCGCAGCGAGTTAGCGGTGACTGTCGACAATGTGTTTCGTGACCATATGAAAAATTGTGCGCAGGTTGCGACTGAACAAATGGCGAACAAGAGGACATGTCAGTCCCTTCAAAACGAGCTGGTGACAGCTCGTCAGAAGATCTCTTCCTTGAAGGAAAGAGTGGATCGTCTGGTTCAAGAGAATCAGACTATGTTCCGAGACAACAAGGCTTTGGCTCGAAACCATCAGGCTTTGGCGATGCCCTCGACCGTTCCGGTGTAACCCGGAATTGGAAGAAGCCTCGTACCCATAGATACCCAACATAAAACGTAGGATGCGCGCACGCATACCACGAGGCAGCGATGTAGAACACAAAACGGCCCAATATACCTGGGCAGTAATTTATCACTGCCTTCATCACGACATGTTTCAGAAGGTCAACCGTAGACAGTACGACTGGGTTATTAGAATTAATTGATGGTATGTTGTCTTCCGTTTCTGTTGGTCCACCGCATCAGCGATGGACTCCTGTACAAGACGGACCCATGCTTCTCAAGCCAAAAAAAATTACCTGCTATCTCTTTTTTTGTTTTCAGTGCGACCGGCTCGCACTGCGGTATTTAAATCTATTCGTTATTAAGAGTATTATCGTTCTCATTAATAATTTTCTTTTTGATGTTAAGTCTTTCAGCATCGTTATTAAAGTCAGTAATAACATTATTGTTATTACTGAGTTTGTCCACCTCAATGTAAATTAAATCAACATTAGTATCTTTCGCATTGACCTTAGTGCTAATGCGTGATGAGCAAGAGCTAAACTTTTTTTTTGCTCGAGCGAGTCCTTGTATTCCCTAGATAGTTCCATGCGAGTTGCCTATGGATTAAGGCACTCGACATTAGATCGAGCTCAAACCGGGCTCGAAGTACTGTGTCAGTGAAGCAGTGGCCACTGCCACGTGAAGAAGTACTTGCGATCGATAAATTCTTTACCGGTCGCGTAAAAGCGGGCCATGAAAGGAGGTCAACCTCCCCACATAGCTCTCCAACCTTCTGTGTGCCGAAGGCGACAGGAGGGTGGCGGATAGTGCACGCATTTAATAAACTGAATGCTGCAACGGTACCGGCTCAAACGCCGATACCTAGAAAAGACGTAATCATAGATGGTATGTCTAAGAGTACCATCTTTCCGTCTATGGATCTGATGGATGAATTTTATCAGATCCTTATGCGTGAACAAGACATCCCGTACACAGCAGTGAGCACTCCCAGTGGGATGCTTTGGAAAAAGCTATTAATGCCACAGGAGCTTAGTAACGCTCCTGCAACTTTCAACAGATGCGTAACGAATCCGTTGAGTCCGGTGCAAAAATTCGCACCGAGTTATTTTGACGATTTTTTCGTCCATAGTCAGACAATTGACAGAAAGGCGGACGTGGAAGTTCATAAAAATCACGTTCGTCAGATTTTTACATTTATGCAAAAGCACATGTTGCACGCAAATCTCGAGAAGTGCATATTCGCTGCAAGCGAAAAAACACTTCTTGGGTGCATCGTCGGTAAACACGGCGTGCGCCCTGATCCCGAAAAGATCAAGGCAATTACCGACTGGCCATTTCCAGTCGATGTCAAGGGACTTAGAAAGTTCCTTGGGCTAGCGGCGTACTTGCACAAGAACTCCCGCAATTATGTTGAGAAGGCAGATCATCTCTCTCGTCTCTTCAAAAAAGACGGAGAATGGTTATGGCACGCTGATTGTCAGCGTTCCTTTGAAGATATCAAGCAAAGCTTGATGCAATCGCCTATCTTGGCGATTGCAGATCAAGACAGACCATTCCATGTGGTCTGTGACGCCAGCGATTTCGCAATCGGCTGTGCGTTAATGCAATACGATACAGATGGCGCGGAGCGCGTCGTCTGTTACCAATCGCGTCAGCTGCAACCAGCTGAACGCAATTACCCAGTGCATGACAAGGAACTCCTTGCCATGAAATATGCATTGGCTAAATTTAGGATCTACCTCCTAGGAGATAGATTGTACAACGTATATGCGGACCATGCGTCATTATGCACGGCCGTAAATAGCCCACACCACTCGCAAAGAATGGCGAGGTGTCTTTCCTTCTTCGCGGCGTATAATTTCTCCGTAGAATATAAACCAGGACGACTTGATGTCGTCGCTGATGCTGTTCGTCTTCGGGAAATCCGAAAACGAAGTCCATAGATACGGACTGCCAACATTCTGCCGAAGTGGGAGAGGTTAAAGAGGTACACGGCGGGGCTTCACCCGTTGACATACCTCGCAAGCACGAATGTACTTGCGCAAGAATTGATACTGGCATGGCCAGTAAATGTCGTGACTTGCTGTAAGATAAGTTGTCTCACGTCCACGATGTCCACTTGTTGGTCTTTGGGCACTCATACATGATGCGCAAGCGCGAATCATTGTACAACTCTGAACTTAGGGCTAGCTTCAGAGTCCGCGTGAGTAGGGCATCCGGCCCCTACTGCGCCCTGCGTTCCCGACCCTCAGTGGTCGATGCAGAGCTCATGCATCTCGCACGCTGGTTCTTGCCATCGCCCTTTGGGAAGGGAGTCCTCTTGCTGGGCATTTTTGCCCCAGCAGGGACCCTGGCATAGCAGCGAGCCATCATATGGCCGCGCTTGCCGCATTTATTTCAGACTACGTCTGCATTGCCCAACTCCATAGGAGTGGCATCTGTCCTCTCGGCCGACGGCTTATACCAAGCTGTCGCCGAGGCACTGTTGTAGGATTGCTCCTCAGCTAAGGCAATTCGGATTGCTTCTTCCATCGTGGACGGCACCTTTCTGAAAAGGGCCTGTCGCGATGGGCCATGCCGTAGTCCGTTTATAACAGTAAGCACCTTAATGTGCTCCGGAAATCGATCATACGGTAATGGACGCCGAAAGCGAGCGCATCTCCTGCACATACTCTTGCAGAGATCGCTTCGCTTGTCGCGACTCAAAGAAGCGCACGTGAAGCAAAACTTCGTCGTTCGGCGGCTGGTACATGGCGCGAATCTTTTCATTAAAGATCGCCCATTAGGGAACGCATTTCTGTCCCCCATAAGCGCCGAGTAAGCCCCCTCTGAGGCCTTACCGCGCAGGTGCGACATGGCGTTCGACACCATCCGGCTGTCATCCTCGATGAGCTGCGCGACACCGCATTGCTCCACGGCTAAAGCCATTGGAGAATCGTGTGCGCTGCAGTTCCATCAAACTTGGGCGGGTCCATCCGAATGGGTCTCGGCTGATGCGGCCGGGCAGAGAGCATCTCAACAGTCCTGTTGATAGCCTCGCTCCGAGCTTGCTCGTGCCTCAGCTCATCCTTAGTATGAGTGACGGACTCCGCCGCAGCATGGCTCTGTGCCCTGGACGCGGCTCCCGCTGTTCGAGCACAATTGCCTCAACTGCTCCAACTGAGCAACATGTTGCTCAGGAGGACTACCCAAGAGCCTGGCCAGGGCTTGTTCACCAAGTTTCTGCGCCATATGCCCTGCTACCTCCCGATGATGTTCTGAGAGGTAAGGGAAATGAGCTTAATCGATGTTGAGGCTCATCCTCACGTACACAAGCAGAGATGCGAGTCGTGGGAAGGATTTCAAGTGCTAGCAAGTGTAGGCGGGCACGTCGTAACTGCGGCCACGCTCTACTTAGACACACACCCTAGCACAGCGAGGAAGCGGTTAAACCAGCTTCTCTTGCGTGCAGTGAGGTAGTTGTGGTGGTCGCGTTAGCGAACTCACATAACGCACTAAGTACTCTAGTAAAGTGTCGTCACGGGAATGGTAATCCGGCTCCTCGTGCGCACTTACTAAGTAGAAAGTAGTTTTCAGACTGATTTATTTTAAATCGCATTAAATATAAATACCTATTTCTACCAATCAAAATTTTTATCGGTGTAGATAACACTAGTATGTATTGCGAGCGTATCTTCTAGATACCTCGCGTAACGGATGACGCTTGCCGTCATCCCTCCTAATGTGAATGCACCTATGTGCATCACATACACAAGGGTTTGTCACAAATGTGAACCACACCCGAGTGGTAGGTCTAATTACTTTATTTACGTAATTGACCATCCACTTAAGTACACCAAGTGTACTAAACGGGGACTGTATAACATTAGGGCAACTTTAGCCCGTTACAGCTTCAGTAAAGTCCACTTCGCACTGCTTTAGTGCGAGTGGTGCCCTACGTCACTTCACGTACACTAGTACGTGCAGAGGAAGACTCCCTTTAAAACACTTTCATTAAAGAGGGTTAAAAGTTAACTGTATATAATAAAATAAGTTCTTCTGTTTCTATGTATTTAATACTAACTTAATTACAAACTAAGAAAATATATGTAATAAATTCTCATCTGTCTCTCTCTTTCGCGCGTCCAGTGCTGACTGGACCGCGGTGCAAGTAGATATAACGGCCTATATCTACCAGTGGATAAGCTTTCCGAATATTACTACGTAAAGTAATATTCTTCAAATATTATCTACCTTTTAGATAATATATTAATTAATAACCTTAAAGTGTTAATTTCATCTAACGATACACCCCGTCACATCACCCCTCCTCAAACGACAATCACCAAGACTGTCATTGGATGGAGTGGTCGCTATGTGACCACTTAATTTTTAAAACGATGTTGTCAGAACCATCATTTTAAATTCCATCGCATGAAGAATCAACTCATGCGGTATTCGAATAGTGCGGTACCTTCGGCTGCGGCTCAAGCAGCCGCGAGCGACGCATTATTATTTCGGCGGCAGACGAAACGTCTGCCGTTGTATCATCTTCTTTCGCAACACTAGATATTGCGGGTGCACGTGGTAATTCACCATGTGAATGCGACCCCTCTTTGGAGGTCCACTTTGAATGCGAGTCGAATGAAATGGCCGACTCGGGGAAAACAGAACAGTCACCTGATCATTGTCAGGCGGCTGACTATGAGCCTTTGAATGAGGGGGCTCATTCGGGTAGGCGTGCTGGTAGCATTCGCAACAGCATGTTCGGTTCCGACGATAAAGATGATTCCTCATCGCCAGTACCGTCTTCCGTGCTGTCACCCGCACATATTGGTGTGCGTGGTGACGGCGATAGCGAAAACCATTGTAATAAAAGTTCTTGTACCCCTGCTTCAGTAGGTACCACTCAGGGGAGCGTAGACAATAAATGTCTCGTCTTTGCCCCTGAGAAGAAACCGTGCCTTTTGCCCGAACGGCTAGTCAAATATCTTGTCTGGAAAGAATACTCATCACAATAAATATCATTTATTTACTGTGATAAAGCTACAAGCCTTGATCTCAGCGCGAAGAACTTTCGCGCTGAGGAAGATTTTTATCTCGATGCTTTTCTTAAGCATCGACAGTATAATGGCAACAACAAGCGAGATAAAACCTCGCTGATGCAAGCCTGGAGCGCCTTTTTATCGCATATTAAAGACATTGGACGCGAAGTCTGGCTTCAAAGACTTAACGCAATTCTCGTTAAGTTTAAGAAATGAACTTCAACCGGTGCAGAGAATAAATTGCATCGGTTGTCTCGTGAGGCAGGACTTCCATGCCTCACGTGGGGTGATCCTGTCCGTGTTGTGCTGACAACACGAAACGATTGAAAGGGGATGTTTACTCCCTTTCTTCGCCCTGGGGAAGGGCTCGCATCTCTATCAAGATGCGCGATGCGATTGACGTTTTGCAATCGATTTACACGCGCCAGGGGCGCGTGATTTCTGATGGACCTTCTGATCCATCGGATGGGTCTCGTCATACTGACGGACGAGGCCCTCAACGTCAACAACTAGCTGGGAACGAGGCTCCCAGCTGTCATGCGAAGGTGGATAACCGCGCCAGCGAAACAGATAACTCGTTCGCTGCCCCATCACGTCACGGTAGTTTAGAATACGTGCCCCAAGGAAGCGTTGGCCACCGTGGGAATCCACCAATGGTTGTGGTGGAGGAGAAAAATTAGATCCGAATCTGCGAATCTAGAGTCGAAGATCGACAAACTCGACCGCTACCTCCATGTACTGGAGGAGGGTCTTAAACACGAGCGCAATAAGTGTCACTCGTTGGAGTAAACGTTGCAAGCCACTATATTGATCGGTTGGAAAACCGTTCGAAGAGTGCATACTCAATGTTAGAGCACGAGCGGGAACTTCACGCTCTTCATGATGAGCTGTCGTCAGCTCATCGCGATTTCGAGGATCATCAGACTCGACATGAGAATTTCCAGATTCAGCATGATAATCTGGTTTGTGACCACAAGAATCTTTTGAAGATTCTTAAAAGGGGTGGCCAGATCCGTCCTCGGAAGAAACCGCATACTGATGGTACGGGCGAAGCCGACCAACGTAAAACGTAGGATGCGAACGCATCCTACGTGGCAATTCTATTGTGTATGCATTGCCTTTGCGATGCAATACACGAAATGGCTCAATGAACTTGGGTAGTAGTTTACTGCTACCCAGATTATAGACATACACGCTTAGGTAAGTTTACCGTAGAGAGTGGTACTAGGTCATTAATTTTAAATAAAAGAACATTTGCTCTTCCATGTTTATCTGCGTTCCGTTTCTGACGATCCACTGCGTTAGCAATGGAATCCTGTAAGAAACGGATTACTGATTCTCGATCCAGCAGAAATTCCTCTATCGACTCGTTTGTTTTGTCTTTTCCATTGCGCTTTGTGCGCACTTCCATAAGATCTTCTCTTCTTCGATGTCGATTGCTTCGACATCGACATCAGTAGCGTCGTTGGTAATTTCGACGCGTGATGAGCATGACCCTTTCCCACTTAAACTAGAGGATCCCTGTGATTGGATGGGTGTCCGTGGATGGCGTTTTAGCCATCCACGGACACGCTTACCCTGCTTCTAATACAGGAGCTCGGCTCGAGCCCTGAGTTCGGCACGTGGCGGCTTAAACGTTTGTCTGAGACGGGTCTTAAAGACCTCATACTAATGGGTCGTGAAGTTTGAGCCCCAAGGCCCAAGATTTGGCACATCCGGCTATGTTGGACATGCCAAATTTCACTTTCGTCGCATCATCACCGATACGGCGAGCTTCTATGGCGTCGTCTTATTCGACAAATCATCTCAACACGGATTCGCCTTCGACTGCTTTAAACTTAGAGATTAAGATCTTTAAGCTTTCGGTCGACGCGTCGGCCCGCTAGCAACATGTGAATTCTGCTGTCTCAACAGTTCCAGCCGTTGAGCACTCCGTTTTCTCTACACATCTCGGTGTTGAGAGCCTTGCTGGTGAAGCAAGCTCTCTCGGGCCGCGTCGAGTTCGTGTTGTATGAACTCGGCTATGGCTGCATGCTGTTCATCTCTTCCCAGAGTGCACGGCACGGCGCCAACGGCTGGCCCGCCTACGACCAAACTCATTCGTTTCATCGCTCTCCTTTTAAGGTCACTGAAATGAATAAACCCTTCACGCGTGGCGTGATAGCCTTCTTGAGGGGCTGGAATGATCCCTCCTTTTTCATCCAACATTTCCATATTGGATGAAATGTGCGTAGGTCGTTGAGCGGACTACGAAGAGCTACCAGGTTTAACGGGGCACCTTTCACTAGTACTAAATAGTACTAGTTAACCTTATAATTACAGTGAAGGTGGGTGCCTCGAAACTTCATGTACACAAGAGTACAGCGGAAGAATCTTATGAAGCTAAGGTCTTTAGCTTTAAGGCTTAGCTAGACTACGGCTTTATGATTAAGAATAGTAAATCCATGTTAATATATTTAATTTCCTACCAAAACATGTAGTGACGAATGAAGTAGTAATTAATTACTAATCAGGTATATCGGCCCGTTTTGTGTTCTAAATCGCCAAGGCAATGCGCACACGATCGAGCTGCCACGTAGGATGCTCACGCATTCTACGTTTACGTCGACCGCCTCCGCCCGTACCATCAGTACGAGGCTTCTTTCGATTTCGGATTACACCGGAACAGTCTAAGGCATCAGCCAAAGCCTTATGGTGCCGTGCCAAAGCATGATAGTCTCGGGACAGAGTCTGATTCTCATGAACCAGACGATCCACTCTTTCCTACAAGAAAGCGATCTTTCGTGGAGTGTCACCAGCTCGTTTTGAAGGAACTGATGTGTCCTTTCGTTCGCCAGTTGCTCAGTCGCAACCTGCGCACAAATTCTCAACTGGTCACGAGCAACATTATCAACCGTCACCGCCAACTCGCGGCAACGGACTCTTCGTGATCAATGTCCTCCCTCAAATTATAAAAGGGGGGGGGGTCCAAATTACGATGTTGATTCGGGTTCGTCAAATGACACGAACCCGATTTTTCCTCCACCTCCACATACATTGACGGATTCGAGTGGTGAGAAGCGTGTTCTTGTTGAACGCCTCTCGAACAAACGTGAGGTGAAGGGGGTTCGAACGAGTTATCTCGTTTGTTGGCGAGGGTACCCACTCTCATTTGATAAAAAACAATTTAAAAATCGAAAAAGTCGAAAATAATTCTAGTATCACAAAATTAAACAATGACTTTACTTTCCTAAAGAAAATCCTGGGAAACTCGTTTCCAACTGATAATGGACGTTCCGAATCTCGTGCGACAGTACGACAAGACCCATCCTCCTACAGAGGGTCCATCTGAGAACGAGCAGTTCCCGAGCTCGTTAAAGGATTTAAGGTTCTCAATCCTTTGACGCATCTCGTAAGAGATGAGCTTCCTCCAATGATGGTCCTTAAGGGAATATGCTTCCTTAGGGGCATGACCTGCACTGCACCCTTGAAACTGCATGGGCATGAGTCCCCATGAGAGGCAAGGTATCCATGCCTTTCTAGACAAACGGTGCAACTTATAGCGTGCACCGACTAGGTTCGTTTTTTGAACCGTTCACGGAAAACATCCAGTTTGCCAAGCCAGGCCTCGCGGCCTATGCTTTAATCGTTTTGGACAAATGCTCTCCAAGCCTGGAATAAAGTTTTGGAATCCTTTGCCCGCTTACCAGTGTACCAACGATGCTGGAAAAGGGCATCGATGAAGAATTCGTCTCACCCTTAACTAAGCCAGTGCGTATTTCATGGCAAGGCGTTCCTTGTCATGCACTGGACAGTTGCATTAAGCTGGTTGAAGCTGACGCGATTGATAACTGACGACGCGCTCTGCGCCGTCTGTGTCATATGACATTAACGAACAGCCGACTGCAAAATCGCTGGCGTCACAGATCACATGAAATGGTCTGTCTTGGTCCGCAATCGCGAATATTAGCGATTGCATCGAGCTTTGCTTAGGACCGCTGACAATCAACGTTCCATGACCACTTTAAATTTTTCTTTTCAACAAAGAAGAAAGATGTACTATCATTTCGCCATTTTTGAGGGAGTACTTGTGGAAGTACGCCGCTAAGCTATGGAATTTCGGAAGTCCATTTACATGGACTGGCGCAGGCCAGTCGATGATCACCTTATTCATTTCCGGATCAAGGCGTGCACCGTGTTTACTCACGATGCACCCAAGAATTGATATTTCGCTTGCAGCGAATATACACTTCTTGAGATCTTATGCTTACGCATAAGTGTTAGAACATTTCGGACGTACTTCAACGTCCGACTTTCCGTTCATGGCTCTGCTATGAACGAAGACGTCATCAAAATAATTTGGTGCAAAAAATCCCGGACCGATCTAAACAGATTGGACACACATATGTCTAATGTCGTAGGGTATTACTAAGTCCCTGTGGCATAACTAGCCACTACAGATGAACGAGATATCTTGTTCACGCATAAAGATCTGATAGAATCCATCCATCAGTACTATTTGACATACCATCAATCATTACGTCATTTCGTGGTATCGGCGTTTAAGCCAGTACCGTTGCAGCGTTCAATTTATTGAGCACATGCACAATTCGCCACCCTCCTATTGCTTTATACGCACACAGACGGTCGGAGAGCTATGTATGAAGGTTGACTCCCTTACTTGGCCCGCTGCCAAGCATTCGGCAAAGAATTTGTCTATCGCTAAAACTTTTTCACGAGGCAATAACCATTGCTTCATGACACAGTATTTTTGAATCTGGAATCAGGTCAATTTTGTGTCGAGTGCCTTTATCGTTAGGCAACCCGCCTCGTACTTGTCATCTGTGACAATTATGCAGATCTGCTTGACTTTGCCACTGCGCAGATCACGCAAGAACCGTTTCGGTTCTAGCGTTCGCAATTGAGTTCTCTCCGAAGTAAACTTCGGAGGCGCTATAAGATCAAGTGTATAGGCGCCCCCACTTGATCCGTTGTTTACTAAGACATTTAACGTCTCAGTTTCCTCTTTGGAACATATTCCCAAAGATACTTGGGAACCTTTGACCACAGGTTTCTGGGGACTTTTTAACGCAGATTCTCGGCAAGCTTTTCCCTCAAGTTTTATTATGGGGAGTATCCTCTACAACTGCCTCTAGCTGTGGTTGCGCAACCGCAGCGAGATCCTCTATGATCAACTTTCCAGTCGATCTCGGACTTTCGCACTGTCTCTTATAGACAGGCGTTTCTAATTTTCTTGGATGTTAATTTTCAAGCAAGCATCCTTGTTTCGTACCACTCAACTTATTCGAGTGGTTCGAACATCGACGCTGCCTGTGCTTGTGCACAGCCGTCGGGATCTAACTCTAAAATGTGATGGGTATTCACACTGAGGTCTAGTGCAGTCGTGCAAACGATCGAGCCACAAGTGAGTCCATCGCACTCACTTGTAGGACATCCACACGCTTGTGGACGCTCCAAGACGTATATCAGATGGCCATCTGATGAACGAGAGGCAGGCATCATCACGGCTTAATGCTGCCAATTTATGCATGGAGCAACTTTCGTCAAAAGGCTAAAGAATCTTTTGACGTTGCTGGATCAGTAGGGCGCTCCGCACCTACTGAACCGCACCGTTTTTTTTGCTGATCCACCTCGCCGTTGCGATTTCGCAACAGCGTCGAATCTGCGTCCTCCGCTGTTCCTAGCGGAGGGTCGATCGTTCGCTCAGTGTTCCTGGGCACTGGGCCTGGGGCACTGGGCGTGGGGCACTACACTCATAGGCGTAGTAACCCGTCTTTTGACAACGATTGCATTTTTGCAATCTTTGCTTGAAGAGCGAAGTTTCTCGCTCTCCACATACGAGAGGTCCAAAATTCTGGACCTCCGTTTTCATGTCGCCTCGGTAATCGATATGCACCCAAATGGACGAAAGCTTGTTTAAGGCTGAAGTCCTCCCATTCCGCATTGAGCTCGCTTGGTCGAGCGACTCGAGTATAAGTCGGAACAGGTGAGTCTTAACAGGACCGTCTTCAAGACCTTTACTAAACACAGTTGTCTGTGTTTGTTCATCAATTGGATGACTCACGATACAACTGACCAGGTATCGTGTATGTTGGGCATAAACGTGAAGGTCACGCTTGCCCTGCTTCAAATACAGGAGATCGACTCGAGCCCTGAATTTGGCACGTCGCGGCTCAAATGTTTGCCTGAGTCGGGTCTTAAAGACCTCATACGACTTAAAAAATAGTGGGTCGTGATGCTTGAGCCCTAAAGCCCAAGATTTGACACGTCCGGCTCAGTTGAACATGCCAATTTCACTTTAGTCGCATCATCATTGATGCGGCGAGCCTTAATGGCGTCGTCTAACTCGACGAACCATCTTAAAATGAAGTCGCCTTTGCCTGCCTTAAACTCAGAGATTTCGATCTATGCTCTTTCGGGTCGAAACGGAAGCGTTAGCCCGCTAGCAGTATGTAAATGCTGCTGTCTCAACAGTTCCAACTGTTAACATGAACTCGGCTATGGCCGGATATTGTTCATCTGTGTTCGGAGTGAACAGCATGGCGTCAACGGCTGACCCGCCTACGATAGAACTCACGCGTTCGATCGCTCTTCATTCAATGTCACTCAAATGAGTGAATCTTACATGCGTTACGTGATGGCCTTCTTGAGAAGATTGTAAGCTCCCTCTTTCTTCATCCAACATGTCCATGTTGGATGGAACGTGTGTAGACCGTCGAACGGACTACGAAGTGCTACCAGGTGTAACGGGGCACCCTTTGCTAGTACTGATAACAGTACTAGTCAATCAACACTGATTACAGTGAAGGTGGGCGCCTCGACTACTTTACGTACACGATGTGCAGAGGAAGGTTTTGAGTAGCTCCGAGGTCTTAGCTACTAAAGATTAATATTTAGACCTTAGAATAGGAAGAAAGTAATACTGTATTAAGACATTAAGTTTTAAAAAACGATCTTCGTTCTACTGGCTTAAATACATTAATAACTAAATATACAATGCGCCTCCTTGCGCGACGTTTAATCGTGTCTTGTAACGATTGGCGGTGATCCATTTAAACTTAAAGCAACCAATCAATAGATCTAATGTCTTATTGTTTCAATATTACCAAATTTGGTAATTTTGGAACTATTTAGTCAAAATAAAAAATACAATAATTTTGTTCTCATGAGAAATAATATTTATGGAACGGGACACCCCATTACATCCACAGTCAGGGTTGTTATTATATATAGAGAGGAACAGAAAGTTTATTACACGGTATTAATGTGAGCAAGACTTCTGGAATGTCCTAAGCCAGATTAGCAACGCCAGTGTCGAAATGCCCGGTGGTTGTACGTGGCTCGCCACTTGATGTGATGCTCTAGAAAGCACAATGATTTCACCTAGTAACTCAATACACTGCCATAGCCGGATGCCTTGCACCCTTGACGGTAGCGTTCTGCGCTCTCTCGCCGATAACGCTCGTAATTGCCGAAGTCCGTTAGAGAAAAACTCTTGGACACTACCCAGAAGTGAAGTTGTTGCCGCTCGTGAACAACCCGATTGCGCTGTATCCAAAGAGTCGAGATACATACGGAACACAAGATCCACCATATGCGCTTCCACTGAACAATATACTCTGCCACAGTATTCCCAAAGGCCTGCTGCAGCCGTTGGAATAGTGTCCTAGACAGAGGCGGCGGTGTTCTTGCCATGCAGTACCCCGCGTACTGGATTACGTCATCCAGCCGCACGTCAAACTTAAACCATAAGGTCAGGACCGCCTGCCAGCATCCCTAGGCCACCGTACATGTCCACAAAATGTGCTCCAGTATCTCCTTGTGACCGCCACAGACGGACAGCCTCCTGCAACTGTTGTCAAGTTCCCTGCCCGGGAAGAATATAATTGAGCTGTTGGAGTATCAAACGGTAATAGACCCACACTTGATACTCCGTGATTGCATTTTGATGACCCCACCGCTGCTTCGGGGTTTGATAAAGGGCCGCAGAGTGCTAGTCTCCCCTGTCTGCGCAGGTTTGTAATTTCTGGAGTAGACCTCCCAGAGCCGTGCCGAGCCCCACCTTCGCCTTGCCATACGGCTGGCGTTTAATGTGCCTTAATACATGCCGATTCGCTACGTTGGATAGGGCATCCCACGGAAAGCTGTGGATTGATGATGTGCCTCAACGACAAGCCCGAGAGCTCGTTGCGAGCTCCTGATGACGGCCACATCGGGCTCAAACGCCAGAGGTACTGGATGTGAGTCATCGACTGTCCAATTAATTCCGTTGGCCTCCTGCTTTAGCATGATTTGTCCAAGACAGAGGCGGTGGTGTTCTTGCCATGCAGTACCCCGCGTACTGGATCGTCATCCAGCCGCACGTCAAACTTAAACCATAAGGTCAGGACTGACGGCCACATCGTGCTCAAACGCCAGAGGTACTGAATGTGAGTCATCGACTGTCCAATTAATTCCGTTGGCCTCCTGCTTTAGCATGATTCCCCGTGAAGAAATATCCAGCGCTGTACCTTCTACCCCTCGGACAACTCCAGGCTCCAGGCTCTACCAGCACCCAGTTGTAAGATAGCCGGATGTCCGGGGGGTGTCGTAAAGCCACCGTGTGGATTACCTCGAATGTCCGTCCCATAGGCAATGAAGGACTCCCCAAATGAATTGCTAAGGCACAGCGCCCGCGTTTGCGGTTCGTGTGGTGCTTGTCCGCTCCCTCAGCCAACGGGACGTGACAAACGTATGTTGTCGGACCGGTTCGCTCCATCGCAAGTTCTTCCAGTGAGCACTGCCTGATGCGGTCGTATTTCTTGCTCATCAGCCAATGACCTATGCCATCGCATAGCCATGGGTTGTCTGCCCACGAATATGTTGGCCAATACCGTCTGGTCACGGGCGCTATCTCCCATGTAACTGCCGGTAACAGCTCCGCTAACCAAATCGTTAGCCGGCCTCCGTCCCTCCAGCACGTGGTCTGCGAGATGAGCCGTTGCATATGGTGACCACGCCGATCCTGTAAGGCTTCATGCTCCATTTCCGACGGCCGAAGCCAAGCACAAATATCAACCCGGAACGATTCACCACGTATCTTGCTCCGTTGACTGCGGGGATGAAGAGGGTTCAGTGGTGTTATCGCGATAGTGGCGTCGTCCCGAGCCTCCCGAAACGTCCATAATTCCACGCCCCGACGTATCTGTCGCGCCTCTGTGTAAGCCAAAGAAGAGCGTGTTTCATCCGTTGCGATTTTACAGCCACTGCTGTCGAGACCAAGCCGACCCCACCGGCCGCTCGCGGTGTGTACAAAATGCCCGGGTTAACTTTATGACGACTGCGCTCTGTTGAGGTTGCATGTTTCCACAAAAAATGTTTGGAGCTCCTCCTCCGCCCATTGTGGCATATCAAAGGCCGCTGCTGTGAAGAGTTTTCCTGGGAGCATTATTACATTGAGTATGAGCACCCGGAGAGAGACACTGGTCGCACCCGAGTAGCCGTCGCGAGTCGACGGCGCACGTTCCGAATCCGGACGGCCCAATTTTCGTCGGCGTGTGCCCCTGTACCCACTTGATGACCGAGGTAGCGTATTGTTTCGCCATGGGGCAACACAGGTATTCCCTCATATTCCGGCAAAGCCACAGCCGTATTCAAAAAGATAATCTGACGTTTTTTTGGCTGCACAGTGAGCCCCGATAATCGACCGAAAGCTGCGACGATGTCGAGGACGCGTTAAAGACTACCCCCTTCTTGGAGAAATGCAGTGGAGTCATCGACAAACGCCGAAAAGGTGAGTCGCTCACCGTGTGTCCCGGGAACCTCGATCCCCTGAAGCTCGCGGTCCTGTATGATCGCTAACGACAGGACTTCCGCCGCCAGAATGAACAGTAATGGCGCCAAAGGGCATCCCTGCTGAATCCCCGTAGCGATTTCCCATGGTTGAGAAAGGGAGCCATTGACCAAAAATTTAGCTGTGGTAGACTCATGCAATTTACGCATCATGTGAAGGAAAGGACTTGCGAATCTATACTCTTCCAGGACTTGAAAGAGGAAATCCCGGGCCACCGTGTCGTATGCCTTTCGAAAATCCAGCAACAAAATTACTCGACTCCGTGTTGCTTCCAAGTCAGGTTCAGCCCGAGAAGTAGAGACTGCTTTTTGCGAGCATCATCATGATTGTTTTCATCATCTGTCGTCCCTGCACAAAACCCTGCTGGTTGTCCCCAATTGCCTTAAGAAGAATTGCTTGTAGCCGTGTTGCCATAAGATTTGCAAATATTTTGTAACCTAGTTGAAGAAGCGATATCGGCCGCTAATCCATAGCATCGACCGAGTCCCCCTATTTGCAAAGTGGAATAATGAGGCCTTCTAGAAACGAAGGCGGCGGATCCTTCCCATCCAGTAATTCGTTTTCGAGGAGTACCATCGCCGGCGCCAATATAACTTCAGTGTCGTTAGAGAAATCATTCTTAAGCCCATCAGGCCCCACCGCCTTGTGCCGATTCAGTCCTGATATTGCAGTGGCCACTTCGTCCATGCTCACAGGCTGAAGCAAGGAAGCATTTTCGATCGAAGACATTTTGCCAGCCTCCGGAATCGTGACGAATTCATCGAACGCCTGACGCATGCCCCACTGCGGTATAGTGTTGTGACTCCGGCCTAAATTTGCTGCCACTCCGTTGCAAACTTATCACCGACTGTGGCATGGCGCGAAAAGGCCGCCCCATGGTGTTGGTGAAGGTTGGTAATTGTTTGGTCTCGCTCCAATCAGAAACGCGCTTGAGATCCCATCGTAGTCGATCCGTCGTACGCTCAAGTCAGCGTTCCTCCTGAATCATACACTCCTCGCGAAGCGTTACTCGAAGGGCGTGTATGAGTTGCTGTCGACTTGTTAGACCTGCTCGCGTTTGCCGCTGAACCTTTTCCACATACCGTTTGCTTCGTTGTTTTGAACGCTTGCGCACCGTTTCATTGCAGCAATACACCGGAGAACCTGGTCATCCCATGTATGCGTTGATGGGTCCCGCCCCACATTTATCGATCCGCTCTGACAGCAGTGCCTGCTGAACCCACGCTGGGTTCTGGGAGGGAATAGGGTACTGGACAGGACGCACTCTTCGACTTTCGGGTGCATTTAACGCACCCCGCCCTAGAACAAGATACACCCGTTGATGGTCGGACTCGACGGCCGGCTCTGTCACCTCCACCCATTGCACCGTAGACGCCCACCCACGCGGAACATAAAACCGATCAATTCTGCTAGCCGTCGATTTGGTCCAGTATGTAAGAATTCCGTCGGTTCTGGTGGATCGTCGTCATCCATCGGGGCCGACAATGCACTGGCGTCTTCGAGCCCCATTAAAGTTAGCAAGTGGCCTAAACTGAGCACTTTCTGGACGTCCAGTGCGCTGGCGAACCAAGCGGTCAAGTTTGGGACTTTGTACTGAGTTAAAAATCGCCCGCAAGTATGGTATCTCGGCTTGGCCACGGCCATTCCACCAGGTGGGAAAAAATGTTTCTCTTTCGGCATGACGGTTTGGCGCATTAAGATACACCAGCAGGACATCTCCGATCTCAACCAGACGACCCAGTTTGTCCACAGTTCAGGATGCCATGGACGTGCCTCGGCTGCTCGACGTGGGTCGAGTAAAATTGCCACACACCCCGTTTTGTCTGTACCGACACTCCAGTATGATAGGGGAGACCCTGTAACATGCTGTGGTTGTCCCCACATGCGCTTCCAGTCGTCTTGCAACCGCGTAGCTGACTCCTCACTATTCACATGCGTTTCTTGTATGCAACGAACAATTGGCCGCTGGGCGGTTGGCATTCTCCGCCAGGCGCGAACCAACCGGCTCTTGATTCCTTCGTAAGTCCCCTCACATTCTGAGTTCTTACTCGGATAACCTTCTCCTGTCGAGAGCCTGCGGCTTTCCCGTCTGCTTGAGAGTTTCCGTCCCATTTGAGCTGATGGTACAAGCCGTATAGATCCCAATGAGACATATGTTGACTTGTCGCCAGGTACTGACTTCTCATATGGCTGCCCTTAGTACTGGGGTGGACTTTGAACACTCATCTGGGTGATAGAGTGTTCAAAGAACGTGTCGAGTAACGTCCAGTCGTCCTGGTTGACCATCTCCGTAAATGACGAGCGATATGCCGTCAGGGCTTTCAGACCCGCAAAATGACAGCGTAATTGGGATGCAATGCCAGTGTCTTTTGCGGCGTCCTCACCCGTGATGGACCAGATCTCGGCCTTTTATAGCAGCACACAGATGATGTGACGAGCTATTTTTCCCTCATAGGTTATATCACACCGTCGGAGAAGGTCGTCTCCGCCAAATCCACTGTTTTTTAACCTCCGCCAATCATCCGAACTATCGATGAGAGGTGCCAGTGAGGACCGGGCTATTTGGCGCGAAGTTCTTTCCTTCCAATCCTCAAGCCATCTTTTAGTAACCTGGTCAGACACCCGGTCTCGATACACGGCGAGACGATCATACATACATTCTTGGAACTATACCGCGGACCACCTTCATCGCTTAAAAACTCGCAGGGGTTAACTCTTATGAGGGAAGCGTCGTACCATAGTGAGAAGACGCCGCGGTTCCATTTGGGCCACCTTGTTCTAGTTAATGTTACTGGACCCCACCGTTGGGAACCCACTAAGTGCTGTCCTCGGCCACTCCGACTCAAGGTCTTGTCACATGTCCTGCCAGGACCTCAATCTTTCTATTTGTAATGCTGGACCGCCGCCGTCACGCAGACCGGCTGCTTAGCTCTCTGACCACGTTGAGTGACCAGTGTCGTTGACTGGTGACGAATTACTAGACTGGTATGACCACTATCCCCGGACTGCTCCACCAACGCCTGAACTGGATCGATACTTGAATACGTATACCCTGGCGATGGCAGTTCTGGTAGCAGTTATGGAGGAACGGTGTCTGCACTACCGTTCGCTAGGATACTCTGCCAATTTTTTGTGCTGAGATCAGGACCTTGCAACTGTTGGAGCTCCGTTTTACCAGCTCGAACGTCGTAAAGCGCCGCCCGCTCGGTCCCCCCAAGATTGCCATTGTACCATCACCTATACCGGAAGACGATATGCCAGTTGCAGCCGCTGAGTTTCCGCTGGGCTAGTCTGAAGAAGATTTGTCGTCATTAAGCGGAGCTGGGTGTCCGCAGAGCTGGCGGCAACCGTATTCACCAAGAACTCGAGAAGTGCGGGATACCGGGACCACCGGAGATTCAAGTGAATATCTTGGCGCAATGTGTACGTCATGTCACCGACTGCTTGTCTGGTAGACAGCTCGTTGATGTCACCCCTCAGCGAGGCCATCATCAGCCAAGACCCCAGAGTCGTGCGGACCAGGTAGCGTGCAGTGAACGTAGGCCGAATAGTGACGGTCTGTGTACCAGAGTATAAGAGTTAAATTTATTGGGTCCGCTCTTTTGGCTGTCGCTATCATCTCGACACATTCTGATATAGTCAAGATGAGCTGGTCCCCTGTCTCAATCACCTTGTTAGCCTAAGTCATCGAGCTTGGCCTATAAAGGCAGCAGTTCCATGGGTGGTGTATATCGCTTGGCTGCCCGATCCCGTAAACATCTCGTTGCAAAAAATTGGCAGCCATAAGAAGCATGGCGCTTCCTCTCAAGTTATAGTGACCGGTTAGCATTACCCTATTCGTGGCGCTGGCCGCGTATTCTTCCAGATACCATTAAAATTGTTTGGTAGACTCTTTAATGGACATTGTCATCTATCGTCGCCGTACATTTACCAGGATTTTTCAGTGCTCTGCATGGTCGAATTGATCCGTCATTTGTAGTTGACCTGTGTATTTAAATCCCTGTTTCACACACGTCGCAGCCCTATTCAGAATTGTCTCCGCTTGTGCTAGGTCGTCGTTGGCCAGTGCTTGTACCACCGCAAGCGCCAGACAATTCTCTGGCGCCGGCGTGGCAACGTGCCGCAACCGCAACACTTGTAGAATCGAATCTTCCGTAACTGATACCAATTCGGTCTCAGCGGGCATCTCCATAAGCTGCTCTTTTAGGCAGTCCGCTTCCTAAAGCAGGCTTCGTACTTCAGCACCTTCCTTTTGCTTTAAAGCTACCAATGGACCTAGGAGCCCGACGGGTAGTAATCGCTTTAATGATTCCATGACGGTTCGTACGACCTCGTCGAGACACCGTGACCCAGAGCGGTTTCGGAGCTGAGATGGGTACGCCATCTGGACTTGCCGAGAGGACCGGGTGAGATGCCGCCCGGCCGCTGATACGCGAGCTGACATCCTGGACACTTGTAGAAATGGTAGGAGCGAGACCTTTTTTCTGTCACGCGGACGTGCACCTCGGGTGGATTAACCGACGATTCTGCCACCCTATCTGCTTGGTTCTGTAGGCAGATCCGTTGAGTTGCCACAACCTTCATTTCCTCGAAGCTGTGAAATGGAACAGCGAGATCCTCAGGGGCCAATACTTCCCCTTCGAAAGCAATCACCCCCCCGAACACTGTAAATGTTTGGCAGAATAACCGTATCTTGATATGGGGTGGCCAAGAGACTCGCAACCAAGCACTGCAGCCGCCGCCCCACCTCATGATGCTTAAGAACTATGTAGATCCCATACCAGCCGATGCGCACGATGACGCGAAGAAACTCGGGGCAACCGTCCAACTGGACCGTTAAATTTTCATACCGTGGAGGTGCGAGAGTTGGATGTACACGCGTCCAAGTTCTCCAGCTCCACCTCAGTACTAATAAGTTCTGTGAAAAATGCAGTAAGCCGCCCGATGTCCATAAAACGTGTGTCGTTATACAGCGATACCACGTATTCTGATACAGTCGTTAGTCTGGTGACGTCGCATCCAATCTGCCGGTTCCATACTGACCCCGCGCTCGGAGCACGAGGATTTTAAAGCTGATACAAACGGCGTCTGAACGGGACTACCGTGCGCCGGAAATTTCTTCGTCGCAGTACGAATAAAGAAAATAATGGATTGACCGTTGACCCTTGTTGTAACTTATAATCTTGACTTGACTCAGCATCATATGAAGGTCCCCAAGGTTCACTTTAAATCCTTCTGCATCCAGCAATATGTCTTCCTTCAACGCTTAAGTATGCTGCCGGCTGGTTATGATAGTCCCAGCACCAACGAGAGAAAGGACAATTTGCCCTCCACCTGCATCTGAATTGTTATCTGGAACCACAAGCGGTCCATCGCAGTGAAAATTCTCTTGAGAAAATGCGGCAGACCCCGGCTGATGATGTGGCCCTCTACCAACCCCTGAATAACCTTCCACTCAACCTCCGTGCTAGTTCGGAGGCGCGGACCCGATCGGTCACGACCTGGGAATGCACATATTACCCTCAGCTGTTTGATTTCTTCCGCCGAATACTTGGATGGATTAACCATAAACATTTGGTAGTTTTCAGTCCGTAGGCCCGTGTCAGCAGATTGACCTGAGGACCGACGCCCATTGATGTAGCACAGGTTTCCTTGCCCACTTGACTTTGCTGGTTCTACTCTCGAAAATGGTCGATGAAGACCAGGAAGAGTTGTACAGATCCCGACATATTCCCCGGGCGTGCTTACACTATTCGGCATAAGCGCAGCCATCCACGACGCTGACTTCTTCAAAAAAATCCTAAGAGCTAATCCGACTCGGCCCCTTTCAACCTGGTGTACCGCTGCTTCGTCGTTGGTACTCGATCGAGTGGCATGTTTAGCGCCTCCAACTCAGCCGCAAACAAAGCTGCCACAGTGGCTTTCCGCGCCTCCCGTTGAACCGCCTCTGGAGCGGCTCAAAGTTCCGCCGTCACCGCCGCAAATATCTGCTCGTCACTCATTTTGCGGAGGTAGAACGATCACGGGCCCGCTAGGACCCGTCACTTCCACGTTCCGCTGCTCAGACAAAGCCCCCCCCCCACGCCTACACCGCCGCGGGCCAATCGCCTGGAGTTCAGACCCCTTGAGTCTGGCCTCCCCTTCTCGCTTGGTCCTGTCGTCTTTGGGCCGCTCACTTTGCAGACCTCTCCCCGTCCGCCCTATTACCCGCACTGGGAGGATTTTCTACCAACTCACGTGGATGAGCCCCTTGATCGCCGTCTATCCCGGTATTAAGAACACCTCCATAGATTTCGTTCAGTATCTGCGGGCTGCGGCTAGGAGACCCGTAGTCTTTGTCTCCGCGGTGCGGAGTCGAGTGTCCCGCCCCCTTCCCACTGCCCCCCCCCCCGGGGTCTGGAGGATACAGCTGTTGCGGAGCTGCCCTACCCCCTACCCATCCAGAGGCACCGTCCATCTCGCCTTGATCACCACCCGCCGCGGCTGGTGACGTGCTCGCTTTAATGGACTAACTAAGGCTAGCCCGGGTTCTCAGTCAAATCTCTGCTCCGGGCACGGCGATTTGAAGAGTAACCAGTTATAAAATCTACCTAGAGCGCAAGATCTTGTAACTTGTGCGACGAGACTGTCTTTACTTAATTTTTAAGGCGGAGGAGAGAATAATGGAAGCTGATGTTCACTCACCTTGTGCTTTATACATATAGATCTTGACGACGGCATACCGCCTTGAGTTTGGAGGAAAAGAGCTTTTCTTTCTCAACTTTATAGTCACGAATTCAACAAGTTGTTTCTTAAGTTCTTCAAAAGCTATTGTTGAGACGGGTGTACCCTTACATAAATATAATTTCCTACACGAGGAGCAGTAAATACTATTTCCTCTAAGAAGATATAAACAAAGAAAATACAAAATTACAATCCTAAAATAATTCTGACTTAATAGTTCAATATTACCAAATTTAGTAATATTGACGCAACAAGACAATATTTCTATTAATTGTTTGATTAAAGTCTAAATCAACCCCCTAATCGTTACAAGACACAATTAAGCGGGACGCAAGGACGCGCTATACAAAGCTAATAATATATTTATTAAATTTAGTGGATAGATGATCGTTACGCAGGAACTCAATATAATAAACCAGTTTCACTTTTTCTCTGTACTAAAGCCTTAGCATCGACCTCTAGTAGCTAAGACTTCTTAGCTATTTGTAACCTTCATTTGCACGTTAGTGTACGTGAAGTAATGGAGGAACCTTAAATTCACTGTTACCAGCGTAGGTTGGCTAGCACTGTTATCAGTCCTAGCAAAAGTGCCCTGTTACACCTAAAGCACTTCGTAGTCCGTTCAACGTCGTATCCAAAATGGACATATTGGATTAAGAAGGAGGGAGCTTTTAAGCCCATCAAGAAGGCTTCTACGCAATGCGTGAAACGTTCACTCATTTGAATGACCTTGCATAAAGAGTGGTCGAACGAATGAGTTCGACTGAAGGCGGGCCAGCCGTTGTTTGTTCGACAAAGAGACGAGCATCACGCGGCTATAGCCGAGTTCATAATCCATAAACTCGGCATGGCTCAATAAAAAGGAAATTTGCTTCACCCGCAAGCTCTCAACACGCGGAGGTGTTGAGAACAGGATGCTTAAAACCTGAAACCGAACTCGAAGAGCGAGGGTTTTCGCTCTCCACATACGAGAAGTCCATAGATTCTGGACCTCTGTTTTCTTGTCGTCTTATTAGACGATAGCCAGAGTGAACGATAGCCTGTTTCAGGCTGAAGTTCTCCTGATCCGATACAGAGATCGCTTTATGAAGCGCCTCTAATTTGAGCAGGTGCTTAGCTTTAGTCGCCGCGAAAGCGTCGGCCCGCTAGCAGCATATATATGCTGCTGTCGCAAACGAACAAAAGGCGGGCTACTACGTAGTGCCCCACGCCCAGTGCCTAGAAACACTAAAACAGCAATCGACATTTCACTTAAAGTAGCGGAGAACGCGGGTCCGAGCTGTTGCGAAATCGCAACCGCGAGGCGGATCGTAAAAAAACGGTCGGGTTCAGTAGGTGCAAAGCGATCTACCAATCCAGCAATCTCAAAAGAATTTGCAAGTCTTTTGAGGAAAGGTGCTCCTCACTCACAAACATAGTACTGGATCTGGATGACAAATTTGATGTCATCCTTGGATACCATGGCTCAGAAAGAACGAGCCCTGCAAAAACTGGCAGCATCAAGCCGTTACGGTGCCTGCGTCACATTCATCAGGTGACCATCTGATGACCGTCTTAGAGCGTGCATAAGCGTGTGGATGTCCGACGAGTGAGTGCAATAGCCTCACTTATGGTTCGTCGTTTGCACGACTCCGTGTGACAACCCATCACACTGTGGAGTTAGATTCCCGACGCCTGTCGCAAACACATGCAGCGTCGAAGGTCCATCATTGCGACGTCGACATATTGTGCACAAGCAGAGGCAGTGTTAAAGTTTGACTAATCGAGTTGGTTGAGTGGTGCGAAACTAGGATGCTTGCTTCGAAAGCAGCATAAAAAACGAGACGCTGTCCATAAGAGACAGCGCAAAAGTCCTTGATCGACTGGAGAGTTGATTGTAGAGGAGATCACTGTGGTTTTCAAACCATACGTCGAAGCAGTTGGAGAAGATACTTCCCAATTTAAACTTGAGGGAATAACCTCTCAATACTTTGAGGGGGCATCTTTTGCCAGTACTGACAACAGTACCACTGATAGGTGCCTCGATTCCTTAACGACATAATGTGCAGAGGAAGATTCTAAGTAGCTTGAAGTCGTAGCTACTAAGGGTTACTACTAAGGCTTTAATATAAGGAAAAATAAATACCGTATTAATAAATTAAGTTATTTTGTAAGGATCATCTATCTACTGGCTTTCGAATATTAATGACTAATTATCCAATGCGCCTCCGTTGCGCACCGTTTATCGTGTCTTGTATTGATTGGATGGGGCGATTTAAAATTAAATCAACTAATCAATTGAACGATTGTCTTCTTGTCTCAATATGACCAAATTTTGTAATTTGGAACATTTAGTCAAAATTAATAAACGATAATAGTTTTGTACTTCATTATTTATTTCCTCTTTTAGAAAACGATTTTTTTCCTATCATGGGGAATAGTATTTATTATTCCGATTAATGAAAATAATATTTAGGAAACGAGACACCCCATTACATCCCCCTATAAACAAAGTCACTATAGTAAATTTTGTAAAGTGACAGATAATACTATCATGTGTCTCTCTGTAAATTAGCACTCGTTGGTTTTAAATAAATTCCAACTTTTAATTGCGCATGGTAGCGAAATCCGTGCGCGTAGCCTGTGTAGGCGCAAAGCTGTCAGATACACGGCTCCAGGTAGCTGGTAGTGATGCAAATGTTTTAGTTGACGCTAATGCGTCTAGTGTGAGGAGTTCGTCACCTTCAGCTCCAACTAGCACGAGTCGGATTCATCACCGGACTCGTTTTCAATTGTTATGCCTCCGATTCACCCAATTTGCGTTTGTTAAGCCTACGGGCTCTAACGTGACAACCAAAGAGGTGATGACGAAATTGTTTAACTGCTCGTCGGACCCTTTTGGTGTGGAGTCATCTTGTGATGACTCCATAGACGATGATAGCTCTGGTGATGTCAGAATGCAACATCAGGAACGGAGTAGATCGTAAAGGTCAATTCATTAAGCATGCTACTGGTGGTGCTAGTATGCATCCAGGGACAGAGTGATCCTTTTGATCTCTCCGAGAGTAATGTAAGCGTGAACGTTAACATGAACCAACAGGAGGTGAACCGCAATCCGTTGCGGTTCGCTCCCGAAATAAACATTGGTTGCCCTCTTAGGGCAACATAACTCGTTGGTAAGGTATGAAAAACGACCGCTCGTAATTCAACTCATCCAGCCTTCACAAGTCTGGTGAGGACGAAACAGAACTCTTCATCAATCACTTTCCGGTATCGAGGCTTCACATGCAGCGGGCGAAGGATGTCACTCCTTAATTCCAAGTTTTGGAATCATTTGTACAGACTGTGCAAAGCCTAGGCTGCGACGCCTGACTTGACAAACTGAATGCTTTTCGTGACCTGTTCGAAAGACGGACTGTAGTCGGTGCACGCTACAAGCTTAACCGCGTGTCCAGAGAGGCAGGCTTGCCTTGCTTCTCGTGGTGGACTCATGCTGCTGTCTTGTCATGCCCCATGAGTCATACTCCCTTAAAAATTATTATTCGAGGACGCCCATCTCTTGCGAGATGCGCGAAGGGATTGAGAACCTCCAATCCTTTACGAGTTCGGGAAGCGCTCGTTCTGCAAAGGATCCTCTGAGTAAGAGGATGGGTCTTCTTGTCGTATTGTCGAACGAAACCTGGGACATCTATCATTAGTTGGGAACGAGGTTGCCATTTATTATGCCAGGGTGGATAAACCTCGCCAACGATCGAACCACCTTCACCTTGCGCTGGTTCAAGGAGCGTTCGACTAGAGAACGATTCTCACTACTCGAATCCGTCAAGGGATGTGGAGGAGCAGGAAAAACCGTGTTCTACTCATTCGTCGAACCCGAGTCATCACGTGACCAGGATCACGTCCATCGGCATTTATGGGTGGAGGTCGATCACGAAAGATCACATCGTCGCGATTTAGCGATGACGGTCGACGGTATTTCGTGTGAACAGTTGCATAACTGTGCGCAAGTTGCGGTTGATCAACTGGCAAATGAACGGACACATCAGTCCCTTCAAGACGGACTGGTGGCAGTTCGTCAATTTAGAAGGGTGTAGTCAAGCTTCTGGTTTGTGAGAGCCAGTCTCCGTCCTGGGGCCATCAGTCTTTAGCGGATGTCTTAGACCATGCCAGTTTATTCAGGAACTGGAAGAAGCCTCGTTTTGATGGCATGGGCAGAAACGCCCGACATAATGCGTAGGATGCGTACGCATCCTACGAGGCAGCTCGATCGTGCACGCATTGTCTTTGCGGTGCTGTTCACGAAACGGGCCGATGTACCTGAGCCGTAATTTAATTAGTGCCGCATTTGTCTCTACCTGTATAATAGATTTACCGTAGACAGTAGGATTACATCTTTAGCATTAGTTAATGGAATGTTTATTATTAAGTTTTGCCAGAGTCCCGGATTTGCCGGTCAATCGCATGAGCAATTGAATCCTGTACGAAACGGATCACTGCCTATGAAGCCTGCAGGAATTCTCCTGCTGACTCGATTTTGGTTTTGTTTTCAGTGCGCCCGGTGCGCACTGCGGAAATGTCATTGTCCTCTATCGTGAGTAATTTTGTTCGCACTAATATTGTTGTTATCGATGCTGAGTATTTCAGCATCGTCATCAAAGTCAGCTATAACCTGATCGCTATTATTGAGTATGTCCCCTTCAATGTTAATTGACTCAACATTGATATCCTTCGCATTGACCGTAGATTCAATGCAGGATGAGAAAGAGCTAGATTGTTCTTTGCTCGGGTGAGTACCTCTCCCACTTGAATAGGAGTCACTTTAAAACTAGGCGGGTATACGTGGTTGGCATCAGCCGTTCACGAAAAGTGGTGTATGCTTTGATGATGCATGCACCGAATTGCTGATGGCAAATCCTGCCATCGGCAAGAACTCGCTTCAACTCGTAAGTGAATAGACGATTCCGCGATGTATTTCTTCGAGGATAAGTCTGGCCATTTTTTCTGGATTGTCAAAAGTTGACATTTTTAACTGTGTTCCAAGTATCTATCTGAACACAAAATGCCGGAACCCCGCCTTGAACCAGGGGTCTCAACCTGAGACCAGCTCACGGGTTAATCCACGGAGTCGAAATATCGTGTCAACAAAGACATCAGCACAGCCTTTAGCTGTGATCGACTCCGGGACTGCAGCAAGATGTACGATTTAGCTGGAACGACAACAAACGCAACAATACCATTTTCTTGTGGGTGCCTTCGGGAATTCGAAGACGAATTTCATAAATACGGACTGCCAACACTCTGCCGGAACAGGCAGAGGTTTTAACGGAGTACAGAATCAAGCACTGGGCTTCAACCTTTGACAAACTTCGCAAGCACGTAAGAGCTTGCGAATGGATATAAACTGGGGTGGTCAGTAGAAATTTTGGTTATCGTGAGATAAATTTCTCATGTCCACGATAGCCACATATTGGTACTGATACAAGATGTGTAAACGCAGAATATTATGGGTGGGAATGCGAAATGAAATGTGTCGCCTGCAATACCTGTGTAATACAGTAATCATTGCGTGTTTTGTATTGATCTGTTTAGAATCGATACGATTATGACCATCCTTTTAAGAATTGTTGTGATGGATTTCTAAGGAAATTCATCAAAGCTTTTAGAGTCTTGCCTTCTTGATAGGCTCTTCTATCGTCAAGTAATGTTCATGTCAAAACACATATTGCTGCAGCGTTAGGCTCATGCTCACTTTTAATTTTTTCCACCACCGGCTCAAAAAAAACGTGCCGACACAAATAAGGGATCAGCGACGACGTTTAGTCGTCCTGGTTTTAATTCCACGGAGAATTTATGCTTCAAGAAAGGAAGGTAACTATCTCGCCATTTTTTTGCGATGAGTGAACTTTTTACGGCCGCATGGCTCGTATAAACACTGATCGGTCAATCTTTCAAGAGATTGACCTTAAATTTATCCAGTGTATATTTCATGGCAATGCGCTCCTCGTCATACACTGGGCAATTGCATTCAGCTGGTTATAGATGACGCGATTGATAGGAGACGACGCGCTTTGCACCGTCTGTGTCATATTACATTAACGCACAGCCGATTGCAAAATAGCTTGCGTCACAGACCGCATGAAATCATCTGCCTTGGTCCGCAATCGCCAAGATAGGCAATTGCATCAACCTTTGCTTGACACCCTCATAGTAATGCTGACAATCATCGCTCTATGACAACTTTACATTTCTTTAACGAAGAAGAAAGATGTACTGTCATTTCGGCACAACTTCGGGAGTGCTTATGTAAGTACGGGCCGCCAAGCCGAGAAACCTTCGAGGCTTCTTTAAATCGACTGGCACAGGTTACTCGGTGATCGCCTTGATCGCTTACGGATCAGGGCGTGCACCGTATTTACCGACATGCACTCAATAAGTGGTGTTTCGCTTGCAGCGAGTATACACTTCGTGAAGTTGGCATGCAACTTATGCTCACGCGTAAATGCACGAACCTTTCGGACGTGGGAACGATGCACTTCAACGTCCGACTTTTGACTCGTGGCTTTTATGAACGAAGGCGTCATCAAAATATCTCGGTTCGAAATCCCACACTATTGTTGACAGATTGGTTACACATCTTCGATGTTGCAGGGGCATTGAATATCCTCTTCACGCATAAGGATCTGATAGAATCCATCCATCAGTACTATTTGACATACCATCAATCATTACGTCATTTCGTGGTATCGGCGTTTAAGCCAGTACCGTTGCAGCGTTCAATTTATTGAGCACATGCACAATTCGCCACCCTCCTATTGCTTTATACGCACACAGACGGTCGGAGAGCTATGTATGAAGGTTGACTCCCTTACTTGGCCCGCTGCCAAGCATTCGGCAAAGAATTTGTCTATCGCTAAAACTTTTTCACGAGGCAATAACCATTGCTTCATGACACAGTATTTTTGAATCTGGAATCAGGTCAATTTTGTGTCGAGTGCCTTTATCGTTAGGCAACCTGCCTCGTACTTGTCATCTGTGACAATTATGCAGATCTGCTTGACTTTGCCACTGCGCAGATCACGCAAGAACCGTTTCGGTTCTAGCGTTCGCAATTGAGTTCTCTCCGAAGTAAACTTCGGAGGCGCTATAAGATCAAGTGTATAGGCGCCCCCACTTGATCCGTTGTTTACTAAGACATTTAACGTCTCAGTTTCCTCTTTGGAACATATTCCCAAAAATACTTGGGAACCTTTGACCACAGGTTTCTGGGGACTTTTTAACGCAGATTCTCGGCAAGCTTTTCCCTCAAGTTTTATTATGGGGAGTATCCTCTACAACTGCCTCTAGCTGTGGTTGCGCCACCGCAGCGAGATCCTCTATGATCAACTTTCCAGTCGATCTCGGACTTTCGCACTGTCTCTTATAGACAGGCGTTTCTAATTTTCTTGGATGTTAATTTTCAAGCAAGCATCCTTGTTTCGTACCACTCAACTTATTCGAGTGGTCGAACATCGACGCTGCCTGTGCTTGTGCACAGCCGTCGGGATCTAACTCTAAAATGTGATGGGTATTCACACTGAGGTCTAGTGCAGTCGTGCAAACGATCGAGCCACAAGTGAGTCCATCGCACTCACTTGTAGGACATCCACACGCTTGTGGACGCTCCAAGACGTATATCAGATGGCCATCTGATGAACGAGAGGCAGGCATCATCACGGCTTAATGCTGCCAATTTATGCATGGAGCAACTTTCGTCAAAAGGCTAAAGAATCTTTTGACGTTGCTGGATCAGTAGGGCGCTCCGCACCTACTGAACCGCACCGTTTTTTTTGCTGATCCACCTCGCCGTTGCGATTTCGCAACAGCGTCGAATCTGCGTCCTCCGCTGTTCCTAGCGGAGGGTCGATCGTTCGCTCAGTGTTCCTGGGCACTGGGCCTGGGGCACTGGGCGTGGGGCACTACACTCATAGGCGTAGTAACCCGTCTTTTGACAACGATTGCATTTTTGTAATCTTTGCTTGAAGAGCGAAGTTTCTCGCTCTCCACATACGAGAGGTCCAAAATTCTGGACCTCCGTTTTCATGTCGCCTCGGTAATCGATATGCACCCAAATGGACGAAAGCTTGTTTAAGGCTGAAGTCCTCCCATTCCGCATTGAGCTCGCTTGGTCGAGCGACTCGAGTATAAGTCGGAACAGGTGAGTCTTAACAGGACCGTCTTCAAGACCTTTACTAAACACAGTTGTCTGTGTTTGTTCATCAATTGGATGACTCACGATACAACTGACCAGGTATCGTGTATGTTGGGCATAAACGTGAAGGTCACGCTTGCCCTGCTTCAAATACAGGAGATCGACTCGAGCCCTGAATTTGGCACGTCGCGGCTCAAATGTTTGCCTGAGTCGGGTCTTAAAGACCTCATACGACTTAAAAAATAGTGGGTCGTGATGCTTGAGCCCTAAAGCCCAAGATTTGACACGTCCGGCTCAGTTGAACATGCCAATTCCACTTTAGTCGCATCATCATTGATGCGGCGAGCCTTAATGGCGTCGTCTAACTCGACGAACCATCTTAAAATGAAGTCGCCTTTGCCTGCCTTAAACTCAGAGATTTCGATCTATGCTCTTTCGGGTCGAAACGGAAGCGTTAGCCCGCTAGCAGTATGTAAATGCTGCTGTCTCAACAGTTCCAACTGTTAACATGAACTCGGCTATGGCCGGATATTGTTCATCTGTGTTCGGAGTGAACAGCATGGCGTCAACGGCTGACCCGCCTACGATAGAACTCACGCGTTCGATCGCTCTCCATTCAATGTCACTCAAATGAGTGAATCTTACATGCGTTACGTGATGGCCTTCTTGAGAAGATTGTAAGCTCCCTCTTTCTTCATCCAACATGTCCATGTTGGATGGAACGTGTGTAGACCGTCGAACGGACTACAAAGTGCTACCAGGTGTAACGGGGCACCCTTTGCTAGTACTGATAACAGTACTAGTCAATCAACACTGATTACAGTGAAGGTGGGCGCCTCGACTACTTTACGTACACGATGTGCAGAGGAAGGTTTTGAGTAGCTCCGAGGTCTTAGCTACTAAAGATTAATATTTAGACCTTAGAATAGGAAGAAAGTAATACTGTATTAAGACATTAAGTTTTAAAAAACGATCTTCGTTCTACTGGCTTAAATACATTAATAACTAAATATACAATGCGCCTCCTTGCGCGACGTTTAATCGTGTCTTGTAACGATTGGCGGTGATCCATTTAAACTTAAAGCAACCAATCAATAGATCTAATGTCTTATTGTTTCAATATTACCAAATTTGGTAATTTTGGAACTATTTAGTCAAAATAAAAAATACAATAATTTTGATCTCATGAGAAATAATATTTATGGAACGGGACACCCCATTACATCCACAGTCAGGGTTGTTATTATATATATAGAGAGGAACAGAAAGTTTATTACACGGTATTAATGTGAGCAAGACTTCTGGAATGTCCTAAGCCAGATTAGCAACGCCAGTGTCGAAATGCCCGGTGGTTGTACGTGGCTCGCCACTTGATGTGATGCTCTAGAAAGCACAATGATTTCACCTAGTAACTCAATACACTGCCATAGCCGGATGCCTTGCACCCTTGACGGTAGCGTTCTGCGCTCTCTCGCCGATAACGCTCGTAATTGCCGAAGTCCGTTAGAGAAAAACTCTTGGACACTACCCAGAAGTGAAAGTTGTTGCCGCTCGTGAACAACCCGATTGCGCTGTATCCAAAGAGTCGAGATACATACGGAACACAAGATCCACCATATGCGCTTCCACTGAACAATATACTCTGCCACAGTATTCCCAAAGGCCTGCTGCAGCCGTTGGAATAGTGTCCTAGACAGAGGCGGCGGTGTTCTTGCCATGCAGTACCCCGCGTACTGGATTACGTCATCCAGCCGCACGTCAAACTTAAACCATAAGGTCAGGACCGCCTGCCAGCATCCCTAGGCCACCGTACATGTCCACAAAATGTGCTCCAGTATCTCCTTGTGACCGCCACAGACGGACAGCCTCCTGCAACTGTTGTCAAGTTCCCTGCCCGGGAAGAATATAATTGAGCTGTTGGAGTATCAAACGGTAATAGACCCACACTTGATACTCCGTGATTGCATTTTGATGACCCCACCGCTGCTTCGGGGTTTGATAAAGGGCGCAGAGTGCTAGTCTCCCCTGTCTGCGCAGGTTTGTAATTTCTGGAGTAGACCTCCCAGAGCCGTGCCGAGCCCCACCTTCGCCTTGCCATACGGCTGGCGTTTAATGTGCCTTAATACATGCCGATTCGCTACGTTGGATGGGGCATCCCACGGAAAGCTGTGGATCGATGATGTGCCTCAACGACAAGCCCGAGAGCTCGTTGCGAGCTCCTGATGACGGCCACATCGTGCTCAAACGCCAGAGGTACTGAATGTGAGTCATCGACTGTCCAATTAATTCCGTTGGCCTCCTGCTTTAGCATGATTCCCCGTGAAGAAATATCCAGCGCTGTACCTTCCACCCCTCGGACAACTCCAGGCTCTACCAGCACCCAGTTGTAAGATAGCCGGATGTCCGGGGGGTGTCGTAAAGCCACCGTGTGGATTACCTCGAATGTCCGTCCCATAGGCAATGAAGGACTCTCCAAATGAATTGCTAAGGCACAGCGCCCGCGTTTGCGGTTCGTGTGGTGCTTGTCCGCTCCCTCAGCCAACGGGACGTGACAAACGTATGTTGTCGGACCGGTTCGCTCCATCGCAAGTTCTTCCAGTGCGCACTGCCTGATGCGGTCGTATTTCTTGCTCATCAGCCAATGACCTATGCCATCGCATAGCCATGGGTTGTCTGCCCACGAATATGTTGGCCAATACCGTCTGGTCACGGGCGCTATCTCCCATGTAACTGCCGGTAACAGCTCCGCTAACCAAATCGTTAGCCGGCCTCCGTCCCTCCAGCACGTGGTCTGCGAGATGAGCCGTTGCATATGGTGACCACGCCGATCCTGTAAGGCTTCATGCTCCATTTCCGACGGCCGAAGCCAAGCACAAATATCAACCCGGAACGATTCACCACGTATCTTGCTCCGTTGACTGCGGGGATGAAGAGGGTTCAGTGGTGTTATCGCGATAGTGGCGTCGTCCCGAGCCTCCCGAAACGTCCATAATTCCACGCCCCGACGTATCTGTCGCGCCTCTGTGTAAGCCAAAGAAGAGCGTGTTTCATCCGTTGCGATTTTACAGCCACTGCTGTCGACACCAAGCCGACCCCACCGGCCGCTCGCGGTGTGTACAAAATGCCCGGGTTAACTTTATGACGACTGCGCTCTGTTGAGGTTGCATGTTTCCACAAAAAGTGTTTGGAGCTCCTCCTCCGCCCATTGTGGCATATCAAAGGCCGCTGCTGTGAAGAGTTTTCCTGGGAGCATTATTACATTGAGTATGAGCACCCGGAGAGAGACACTGGTCGCACCCGAGTAGCCGTCGCGAGTCGACGGCGCACGTTCCGAATCCGGACGGCCCAATTTTCGTCGGCGTGTGCCCCTGTACCCACTTGATGACCGAGGTAGCGTATTGTTTCGCCATGGGGCAACACAGGTATTCCCTCATATTCCGGCAAAGCCACAGCCGTATTCAAAAAGATAATCTGACGTTTTTTTGGCTGCACAGTGAGCCCCGATAATCGACCGAAAGCTGCGACGATGTCGAGGACGCGTTAAAGACTACCCCCTTCTTGGAGAAATGCAGTGGAGTCATCGACAAACGCCGAAAAGGTGAGTCGCTCACCGTGTGTCCCGGGAACCTCGATCCCCTGAAGCTCGCGGTCCTGTATGATCGCTAACGACAGGACTTCCGCCGCCAGAATGAACAGTAATGGCGCCAAAGGGCATCCCTGCTGAATCCCCGTAGCGATTTCCCATGGTTGAGAAAGGGAGCCATTGACCAAAAATTTAGCTGTGGTAGACTCATGCAATTTACGCATCATGTGAAGGAAAGGACTTGCGAATCTATACTCTTCCAGGACTTGAAAGAGGAAATCCCGGGCCACCGTGTCGTATGCCTTTCGAAAATCCAGCAACAAAATTACTCGACTCCGTGTTGCTTCCAAGTCAGGTTCAGCCCGAGAAGTAGAGACTGCTTTTTGCGAGCATCATCATGATTGTTTTCATCATCTGTCGTCCCTGCACAAAACCCTGCTGGTTGTCCCCAATTGCCTTAAGAAGAATTGCTTGTAGCCGTGTTGCCATAAGATTTGCAAATATTTTGTAACCTAGTTGAAGAAGCGATATCGGCCGCTAATCCATAGCATCGACCGAGTCCCCCTATTTGCAAAGTGGAATAATGAGGCCTTCTAGAAACGAAGGCGGCGGATCCTTCCCATCCAGTAATTCGTTTTCGAGGAGTACCATCGCCGGCGCCAATATAACTTCAGTGTCGTTAGAGAAATCATTCTTAAGCCCATCAGGCCCCACCGCCTTGTGCCGATTCAGTCCTGATATTGCAGTGGCCACTTCGTCCATGCTCACAGGCTGAAGCAAGGAAGCATTTTCGATCGAAGACATTTTGCCAGCCTCCGGAATCGTGACGAATTCATCGAACGCCTGACGCATGCCCCACTGCGGTATAGTGTTGTGACTCCGGCCTAAATTTGCTGCCACTCCGTTGCAAACTTATCACCGACTGTGGCATGGCGCGAAAAGGCCGCCCCATGGTGTTGGTGAAGGTTGGTAATTGTTTGGTCTCGCTCCAATCAGAAACGCGCTTGAGATCCCATCGTAGTCGATCCGTCGTACGCTCAAGTCAGCGCCCCTCCTGAATCATACACTCCTCGCGAAGCGTTACTCGAAGGGCGTGTATGAGTTGCTGTCGACTTGTTAGACCTGCTCGCGTTTGCCGCTGAACCTTTTCCACATACCGTTTGCTTCGTTGTTTTGAACGCTTGCGCACCGTTTCATTGCAGCAATACACCGGAGAACCTGGTCATCCCATGTATGCGTTGATGGGTCCCGCCCCACATTTATCGATCCGCTCTGACAGCAGTGCCTGCTGAACCCACGCTGGGTTCTGGGAGGGAATAGGGTACTGGACAGGACGCACTCTTCGACTTTCGGGTGCATTTAACGCACCCCGCCCTAGAACAAGATACACCCGTTGATGGTCGGACTCGACGGCCGGCTCTGTCACCTCCACCCATTGCACCGTAGACGCCCACCCACGCGGAACATAAAACCGATCAATTCTGCTAGCCGTCGATTTGGTCCAGTATGTAAGAATTCCGTCGGTTCTGGTGGATCGTCGTCATCCATCGGGGCCGACAATGCACTGGCGTCTTCGAGCCCCATTAAAGTTAGCAAGTGGCCTAAACTGAGCACTTTCTGGACGTCCAGTGCGCTGGCGAACCAAGCGGTCAAGTTGGGGACTTTGTACTGAGTTAAAAATCGCCCGCAAGTATGGTATCTCGGCTTGGCCACGGCCATTCCACCAGGTGGGAAAAAATGTTTCTCTTTCGGCATGACGGTTTGGCGCATAAAGATACACCAGCAGGACATCTCCGATCTCAACCAGACGACCCAGTTTGTCCACAGTTCAGGATGCCATGGACGTGCCTCGGCTGCTCGACGTGGGTCGAGTAAAATTGCCACACACCCCGTTTTGTCTGTACCGACACTCCAGTATGATAGGGGAGACCCTGTAACATGCTGTGGTTGTCCCCACATGCGCTTCCAGTCGTCTTGCAACCGCGTAGCTGACTCCTCACTATTCACATGCGTTTCTTGTATGCAACGAACAATTGGCCGCTGGGCGGTTGGCATTCTCCGCCAGGCGCGAACCAACCGGCTCTTGATTCCTTCGTAAGTCCCCTCACATTCTGAGTTCTTACTCGGATAACCTTCTCCTGTCGAGAGCCTGCGGCTTTCCCGTCTGCTTGAGAGTTTCCGTCCCATTTGAGCTGATGGTACAAGCCGTATAGATCCCAATGAGACATATGTTGACTTGTCGCCAGGTACTGACTTCTCATATGGCTGCCCTTAGTACTGGGGTGGACTTTGAACACTCATCTGGGTGATAGAGTGTTCAAAGAACGTGTCGAGTAACGTCCAGTCGTCCTGGTTGACCATCTCCGTAAATGACGAGCGATATGCCGTCAGGGCTTTCAGACCCGCAAAATGACAGCGTAATTGGGATGCAATGCCAGTGTCTTTTGCGGCGTCCTCACCCGTGATGGACCAGATCTCGGCCTTTTATAGCAGCACACAGATGATGTGACGAGCTATTTTTCCCTCATAGGTTATATCACACCGTCGGAGAAGGTCGTCTCCGCCAAATCCACTGTTTTTTAACCTCCGCCAATCATCCGAACTATCGATGAGAGGTGCCAGTGAGGACCGGGCTATTTGGCGCGAAGTTCTTTCCTTCCAATCCTCAAGCCATCTTTTAGTAACCTGGTCAGACACCCGGTCTCGATACACGGCGAGACGATCATACATACATTCTTGGAACTATACCGCGGACCACCTTCATCGCTTAAAAACTCGCAGGGGTTAACTCTTATGAGGGAAGCGTCGTACCATAGTGAGAAGACGCCGCGGTTCCATTTGGGCCACCTTGTTCTAGTTAATGTTACTGGACCCCACCGTTGGGAACCCACTAAGTGCTGTCCTCGGCCACTCCGACTCAAGGTCTTGCCACATGTCCTGCCAGGACCTCGATCCTTCTATTTGAATTGTGCTGGACCGCCCGCCGTCACGCAGCACCGGCTGTTTAGCTCTCTGACCACGTTGAGTGACCAGTGTCGTAGACTGGTGGCAAATTATTAGACTGGTATGGCCACTATCCCCGTACTGCTCCACCAACGCCTGAACTGGATCGATCCTTGAATACGTATACCCCGGCGATGGCAGTTCTGGTAGCAATTGTGGAGGAACGGTATCTGCACTACCGTCCGCTAGGATACTCTTCCAAATTTTAGTGCTGGGATCAGGACCTTGCAACTGTTGGAGCTCCCTGTTACCAACTCGAACGTCGTAAAGCGCCGCCCGCTCGGCCGCCCAAGATTGCCATTATATCATCACCGTATCGGGGATACGATAGTCCAGTTGCAGCCGCTGAGTTTCCGCCGGGCTGGTCTGCAGAAGATTTGTCGTCATTAAGCGGAGCTGGGTGCCCGCAGAGCTGGCGGCCACCATATTCACCAGGAATTCGAGAAGTGCGGGATACCGGGACGACGCCGAGCAACGGAGAATCAACTGAATATCTTGGCGCAATGTGCACATCATGTCACCGACTGCTAGTCTGGTCGACAGCTCGTTGATGTCACCCCCCAGCAAGGCCGAATTGGAGCACCAACCACCCCTGCCAGATTATCGTCTTCATCTCCTCATCACTGATCTCATCTTGCGAAACATCCATATCCTCACCGCTGCCATCTTCAGGCAAAACTTCAGAGTCGTGCGGACCAGGAAGCGTGCAGTGAAAGAAGGCCAAGTAGTGACGGTCTGTTTAGCGGAGTATAAGAGGGATATTTATTGGGTCCGCTCTATTGGCTGTCGCTATCATCTCGACACATTCTGATACAGTCAAGATGAGCAGCTCCCCTGTCTTAATCACCTTGTTAGCCTTAGTCATCGAGCTTGGCCTATATAGGCAGCAGTTCATGGGTGGTGAATATCGCTTGGCTGTCCGATCTCGTAAACATCTCGTTGCAAAACATTGGCTGCCGTAAGAAGCATGGTGCTTCCTCCCCAGTTATATTGACCGGTTGGCATTACCCTATTCGTGGCGCTGGCCGCGTATTCTTCCAGATACCATTAATTTTTTTTGGTAGACTCTTTAATGGACGTTGCCATCCATCCTTGCCGTACATTTACCAGGGTTTTCAGCCGCTCCGCATGGTCAAATTGATCCGTCATGTCTAATGGACCTGTGTATTTAAATTCCCGTTTCACACACGGCGCAGCCCTATTCAGAATCGTCTCCACTTGCGCTAGGTCGTCGTTGGCCAGTTCTTGTACCACCGCAAGCGCCAGACAATTCCCTGGCGCCGGCGTGGCGACGTGCCGCAACCGCAACACTTGTTGAATCGAATATTCCGTAACTGATGCCAATTCGGTCTCAGCGGGCATATCCATAAGTTGCTCTTTTAGGCTGTCCGCTTCCTGAAGTATGCTTCGTGCTTCAGCACGTTCCTTTGGCTTCAAAGCTACCAATTGCGGCGTACTCGGCACTTGTGGTGGTAGACTTTGAAGATTGCGTAGTTGCACCTCAGGACTATAAACAGGCGCAGATAATGGTTCCACTTCTTGCGCGGCAAACCTCTCCTCATCGCTCCGCGGAGTAATGTTCGCCATACCCGTCCTTCCTGTATCACACAACTCCTCATCAGGATCTGCGAGGGCTGCGAACTGGGTGGACCCAGTAGCCCGACGGGTAGTAATCGCTTTAACAGTTCCACGACGGTTCGTACGACATCGTCGAGACACCGTGACCCAGAGCGGTTTCAGAGCTGGGATGGGTACGCCATCTGGACTCGCCGAGAGCACCGGGTGAGTTACCGCCCCGCCGCTGATACGTGAGCTGACATCCTGGACACGTGTAGAAATGGTAGGAGCGAGACCTTTTTCTGTCACGCGGACGTGCACCTCGGGAGGATTAACCGACGATTCTGCTACCCTATCCGCTTGGTTCTGTAGGCAGATCCGTTGAGTGCCACATCTTTCATTTCTTCGAAGCTGTGAAATGGAACAGCGAGATCCTCAAGGGGCAATACCTCCCCTTCGGATGCAAGCACACACCCCGACACCCCAAACCCTGTAATTTCTCGGTGAAATAACCACATCTTGATATGAGATGGCCAAGAGACCCGCACCCCAAGCGCGGGACCGTTAATTTTTATACCGTGGAGGTGCGAGAGTTGAGTGTACACGCGTCCAAGTTCTCCAGCTTCACCTTAGCACTAATATGTTCTGTGAAAAATGCAGTAAGCCGCCCGATGTTCATAAAACGTGTGACGTTATACAGCAATACGACGTATTCTGTTACAGTCGTTAGTCTGGTGCCGTCGCATCTAATCTGTCGGTTCCATACTGACCCCGCGTTCGGAGCATGAGGATTTTGAAGCTGATACAAACGGCGTCTGAACGGGACTACCGTGCGCTGGAATTTCTTCGCCGCAGTACGGGTAAAGAAAAATAAATGGATTGACCGTTGACCCTTCTTGTAACTTATAGTCTTGACTTGACTCAGCATCATATGAAGGTCCCCTAGGTTCACTTTTAATCCTTCTGCAGCCAGCAATATGTCTTCCTTCAACGCTTGAGTATGCTGTCGGTTGGTTGTGATAGTCCGAGCACCAATGAGAGAAAAGGACAATTCGCCCTCAACTTGCATCTGAATTGATGTCTGGAACCGCAAGCGGTCCTTCGCAGTGAAAATTTTCTTGGAAAATATGGCAGACCCCGGCTGACGATGTGGCCCTCTGCCAACCCCTGAATAACCTTCCACTCATCTCCGGTGCCAGTTCGGGGGCGCGGATTCGATCTGTCACGACCTGGGGATGCACATACTACCCTCAGCCGTTCGATTTCTTCCGCCGAATACTTGGATGGATTAAACATAAACATTTGGTCGTTTTCAGTCCGTGGGCCCATGTCAGCAGATTGACCTGAGGACCGACTGCCCGTTACTTTTGCTGCCCATTGATTTAGCACAGGTTTCCTTGCCCACTTGACTTTGCTAATCCTACTCTCGAAAATGGTCGATA
>NW_027152081.1:0-28431 GCF_004359215.1 Bremia lactucae | reverse complement strand
GCGAACGAGATAACTCGTTCGAACCCCCTTTGCCTCACGGTGGCTCAAGAAGCTTTCAACAATAAAATGCTTCTTACCACCCGAATCCGTCGATGGATGTGGTGGGGCAGGAAAGACCGGGTTCGTCTCGTGACGAACACGGATCAAAATCGTGATTTGGATTACACCTTTTAATATTAAGGGAGGATCTTGATCACGAGATATCCCCTCGCCGCGAGTTAGCGGTGACGGTCGATAATGTTCTTCGTGACCAGTTGAAAAATTGTGCGCAGATTGAGACTGAACAACTCGCGAACGAGAGGACACATCAGTCCCTTCCAAACGAGCTTTTGACAGCTCGTCAGAAGTGATCTTTTTTGGAGGGAATAGTGGATCGTCTGGTTTAAGAGAGTCAGACTCTGTTCTGAGACATAAGTCTTTGACTCGAAACCATCAGGCTTTGGCGGATGCCTTTGACAGTACTGTTGTAATCCGGAATTAGAAGAAGCCTCGCAGTGATGGTACCGGCGGAGGCGCCCAACATAAAACGTAGGATGCGTACACGTACTACGAGGCAGCTCGATCGTGTACGCATTGCCTTGGCGATGTAGTATACAAAACTGGCCGATATACTTAGGAAGTAATTTATTACTACCTACATTCGTCGCTACGTGCTTTGGTAGGTTTACCGTAGACAGTAGGACTAGGTTATTCTTTTTAAATGAAGTATGTTGCTCTTCCATTTTATCAAAGTTTCGTTTCTGTCGGTCCACCGCATCAGCGATGGAGTCCTGTACGAAATGGACCACTGCTTCTTCAGCCAACAGAAAACCACCAGTTGACTCGATTTTATTTTGTTTACAGTGCGACCGGCTCGCACTGCGGAGATTTTAATCTCTTCATAATTGAAAGTATTATCGGTTTCAATAATAGTATTGTTTTCGATGCTGAGTCCTCCAGCATCGTTATGAAAGTCAGCAATAGCATTTTTGTTAGTACTGAGTTTGTCTACTTTAATGTTAATAAATCTATACTTATCCTTCGCATTGATCATAGGGCTACTGCGTGATGAGCAAGAGCTAGAAGGTTCTTTGTTCGAACAAGTCCCTCCCTCCCTGAAAAAAAGTCACTCTCAAACAAGGTACGTGTACGTGAGTGGCGTAAGCCAGTCACGAAAAACGGTGAATGCTTTGTAAAAGCATGCACTGAATTGTTGCTGGCAAATTCTACCATCGGCAAGATCTCGCTCCTACTCTTAAGTAGTGAACTTATCCGCGAAATATCTCTTCGAGAATACGATTTGCGCGCTCCGACTGACGATCTGTTTCAGAATGATCAGAAGAAGACATTTTTAACTATGTTCCAAGTGATTTGAGCACTGTTTCCCGAAATTCCGCTGTGAATTAGGGTCTCGATCTGAGACCAGTTCACGAGGTAATCCATGGAGTCAAAGTATCGTGTCAACAAAGACACGAACACAGCCTTAGGCTATAATCGACTCCAGTGCTACAGCAAGATGTTTCGTTTTGCTGAAACGATCTACGAAGACAAAAATACAATTATTCTTATTTTCGTCGTCAGGAAATCCGAAGACGAAGTCCATAGATACACACAGCCAACACTCCGTCGGAACAGGAAGAGGTTATTATGGAGCACGGGATGAAGCACTCGACTATACTCGTTGACAAATTTCGCAAGCACGTATGTACTTGCGGACGAACTCATACTAGCGTGTCCAGTAAAAGTCGCGACTTGTCGTGATATAAGTCTTCTCACGTCCACGATGTCCACTTATTGGTGCATCGTGGCACTCATACATGATGCGTAATCGCAAATGAAAATGGGTAGGGATGACGACACGAGGTGTGTCGCCAGCAATGGCTGTATAATACAATAAACCATTGCGTGTTGTATGTCAATCTTTTGAGGATCGATAAAATTCGACTTTTTTTAGGATGCTGGATGGGTTTCTGAGGTAATCCATCAACCCTTTAAAACCTTTATCGTCTTGATAAGCTCTTCTAACGTCGTCGAGTAATGTTGACGACGGAATACTTATTGTTGCAACATAGGCCTTAAGCTCAATGATGATTGCGCAGCCGGCTCCAAATAAAATCCGGCCGACGCGAAAGTGCATCAGCGACGACATTAAGTCGTCCTAGTTTACACTTTACGAAGAATAATACTTCGTGAAGAAAGCCAGCCATCTCGCTATTTCTTGCGAAAAATGTGGACTGTTTACGGCCGTGCGTTAAGACGCATGGTCCGTATATACAATGAGCGATCAATCTCCCAAGCGATAAACCTAAACTTAGCCAGTGCATATTTCATGGTAAAAAGTTTCTTGTCATGCACTGGGTAATTTGTTCAGCTATTTGCAGCTGACGTGATTGGTAATAGATGACGCGTGCCGCGCCGTCTGTATCGTATTGCATTAACGCACGGCCAGTTGCGAAATCGGTGGCGTCACAGACCACATGGAATGTTCTGTCTTGAGCTGCAATCGCTAAGAGGGGCGATTGCATCAAGCTTGCTTGATACCCTCAAATTATCGTTGACAATCAGCGTTTCACATTTTTCATCAACAGAGAAAAAATGTACTATCATTTCGGCATGAGATTGCGTGAGTACTTGTGCAGGTACGCCGCCAAACCGAGAAACTTTCGAAGTCCCTTGACATCGACTGGCACAGGTTAATCCATAATTGCCTTGACCTTATCAAGATCCGGGCATACACCGGATGCCCGGATGCTGCAAGCGAAATACCCCTCCTTTGGTGCACCCACGATGCACCAAAGGAGGGGTATTTCGCTTGCAGCAAATATCACTTCTTGAAATTTGCATACAACTTGTGCTTACGCATACGAAAAATCTCCTATGGCGAGGAAGTTCTTCGCGCTGGGATCAAGGCCATGAAGCTTGGTCGCAATAAATAAGGGATATTTATTGTGTGGAGGTCGTATTGGGAGAATACGACGCTGAAGAGGACGAATTTGTTCCGGTGCTCCAAATCGCTGAGGATGCTCAGCAGACCCTCGCACCTCTGGGCAGCATGTAATTTTTTTTATGGCAACCCTCTGCTAGAATGGGAGTCTTTATGGGCAAGGCGGCTCGAGTGCCTGATCAAGAGACGTTGTTGAGCATGTTGAGGAGTAGTCTTTCCAGACAAGCTACTGACTAGCCGTTCGGGCAAAAGCACAGCATCTTCTCAGCGGCAACACGAGACATTTTATTGTCTGCACTCCTCTGAGTGGTACCCACTGAAGCAGGGGTACCACAAAAACTTTTGTTACGATTGGATACGCCATCGCCATCACCGCGTACAGGAACCAGTGCGGGTGACGGCACGGGAGACGGTGCTGGCGATGAGGAGTCATCCTCATCGTCGTAGCCAAACATACTATACCGAATACTATTGGCACGTCTTCCCGATTGAGCCCCCTCATGCGAAGTCGCATAGTCAGCCGCCTGACGACGTTCAGGCGACTGTTCCGCTCTCCCCGAGTCGGCCATTTCGTCCGCGGCCGCCAAAGAGGGGTCGCAATCACGTGGTGACTAGCCACGTGCACACGCAACATTTAATGTTGCGGGAGACGATGATACTACGGCAGACGAAATGTCTGCCGCAAGAGATAATAATGCGTCGCCCGCGGCTGTATGTACGAAAGCCGAAGGTTCCGCACTATTCGCAGACCGCATGGACGCGTTAACCATGCTATACAATTTAAAATGATGGTTCTGACCTGTCAACATCGTTTTTAATTTAGTGGTCTTGTAGTGACCACCCCATTTGATGAGTGATTGTCGTTTAAGGGAGGGGTTATGTAACGGAGTGTATCGTTACATGAAATTGACACTTAAAGTTTGTTAATCAATATAGTATCTAAAGGGTCGATAATATTTGGAAAATATTACCTTACATAGTAATATTCAAAAAGCTCATCCATTGGTAGATATAGGCGATTATATGTACTTGCTCCGCGGTCCAGTCAGCACTGGACGCGCGCAAAGAGCGAGACAAATAAGAATTTATTACATGTTTTGGGTTAGTATATAATCAAATCAGCATTATATATACAGAAACAGAAGTATTTTCTTATATTAATACGATTTACTTTAACTCTCTTGAAAGCAAGTAATTTAAAGAGAGTCTTCCTCTGAACGTACAAGTGTTCTTGAAATGATGTGAGGCACCACTCGCACTAAAGCAGTGCGATGTGGAATTGTACTGGAGCAGTACAAGTTGGTAGTGTTCCGTCACAATGGGAGTGGCTGTCGTACCACAGGAACTTAGTAATGCCCCCGCGACATTCAACAGATGTATAACCAATCTGTTAAAATCAGTGCGGGATTTCGCACTGATTTATTTCGATGACGTCTTCATTCATAGTTGAAACGGAAAGTCGGACGTTGAAGCACATCGTACTCACCTCCGAAAGGTTCCTACAACTTAGTGCGTTGGGTGAGGTAGCTAACGCGCCCATCCCAACTACCTTACTGCACGCAAAAGAAGCTGGTTAAACCGTTTCCTCGCTGTGCTAGGGTGTGTGTCTTTGTAGAGCGTGGCCGCATTACGACGTGCCCGCCTACATTGTTAGCACTTGAAATCCTTCCCACGACCCGCATCTCTGCGTGTGTACGTGAGGATGAGCCTCAATATCGATTGGGCTCATTCCTTCCTTCCACCTCTCCGAACATCATCGGGAGGTGGCAGGGCTTATGGCGCAGGGACTTGATGAACAAGCCCTGGCCACGCTCCTGGGTAGTCCTCCTGACCAACATGTTGCTCAATTGGAGCAGTTTGAGGCATTCGTGCTCGGACAGCGGAGGGCCGCGTCTGACGCACAAGGCCATGCTGCGGCGAAGTCTGTCAGTCAGACTCAGGATGAGCTGAGGCATGAGCAGGCTCGGAGCGAGGCTCTCAACAGGACTGTTGAGATGCTCTCTGCCCGGCCGCATCATCCGAGGCCTATTCGGATGGACCCGCCCAAGCTCGATGGAACTGCAGCGCACACGATTGTCCACTGGCTTTTAGCCGTGGAGCAATGCGGTGTCGCGCAGCTCATCGAGGACGATCGCCGTATGGCGTCGTACGCCATGTTGCATCTGCGCGGAAAGGTCTCAGAGTAGGCTTACTCGGCGCTTATGGCGGACAGAAAGGCGTTCCATACATGGGCGATCTTTTAGGAAAAAAATCGAGCCATGTACCAGCCGCCAAACAAAGAAGAGTTGCTTCAGGCGCGCTTTTTTGGAGCGCGACAGGCGAAGCGAACTGTGCAAAAGTATGTGCAAGAGATACGCTCGCTGTCGGCGTCCATTACCGTAGGTCCGATTCCGGAGCATATTTAGGTGCCCACGGTTTTGAATGGACTATGGCACGGCCCATCGCGACAGGCCCTTTTTAGAAAGATGCCGTCGACGATGGAAGAGGCAATCCAAATTGCTTTGCTTGAGGAGAAATCCTACAACAGTGCCTCGGCGACAGCTTGGTAAAGGCCGTCGGCCAAGAGGTCAGACTCGACTCCCACGGAGGTGGGCAATGCAGACGTTACCTGTTATAAATGCGGCAAGCGCAGCCATATCATGGCTCGCTGCTATGCGATGGTCCGTGCTGGGGCAAAGATGCCCAGCAAGAGGACTCCCTTCCCAAAGGGCGATGGCAAGAATTAGCGTGCGAGATGCATGAGTTCTGCATCGACCACTGAGGGGTCAGGAAATGCAGGAGCGCAGTAGGGACGGGATGCCCTGAGACGCGGACTCTGAAGCTACCCTAAAGTTAAAAGTTGTGGAACAAATGGGTAGCATAGTCACTGAGTTCTCGAATATTTTGGACCTTAATGCTGCCGGTCTTTAGCGCTCAAGTAAGAGGCTATGACGAGGTGATGATCCTCCTAGTGGATTCGGGTGCATCAGAAAAATTTGTGAAACTCGCGGCTGTACGAAAGAGACTGGCGATGTTTGAGTCGCTTTGCCACGATGGCAAGCGTGAAAGGCGACTTTTCGTTTAGCGAACGGCGCGCTCGTTAAGTCTGAGGGGGTTCAGGTAGAACTCGCCTTCAGCTTTAGAGACTTCTCTTGTAAAGAGAAGTGCTAGGTATGGAGAGTCCGTATGACTTCATCCTAGGCATGCCATGATTGGCAAAACACTAATCATGGATACACTGGCGTACACTCATGATTGCAAACTCTACGCAGGACATCGGAAAGGATGTGCTCCTGCGAGAGGCGTATGCAACTGATGTCGTGTCGAATACAGTTGAGGATGCGTTGACGGGATGTCAAACGTAACCAATTCCTACCCAGCTCGTGGAGACTGAGATCGTTAAAAGGGCAATGACGAGTAGCCATGTTTTCCATAGTCCTGCACAGAGCCGAGAGCCTGTGGTAGTAGATAGTGAGCTGATAGGAAGTCAAGCGTCGCATGAACTGGCACAGTGTCAAGAGCCTGGTTCGGTTGGAAGGGGTGTGTTAGCCAAGAGAGCAACGGCACCCGCTTCCCAGACAAGGGTCGTGGTGACTCGAAGAACGAGTACCCGATAGATTAGGACGATCAAAGGCACGTCTAAACGAGTGACCTTTGGATCAGTCTCTATTAAAGAGGACGGGCCTTCGAACGAGGTGTTCGAGGCCGTCGAAGACGAAATTTCGGAGGCATCCTCAGTTGAGGTGCTCCGGCAAGTCTTTATATCTACCGAGGAGATAGTAAACCTCTCGGAGATTCGTGTGATCTGTTCCTTGCCGAGTTAAAAAAAGGAAAGATCCACAAAATAGTAGTCGTCACACCAGTTCCAGAAGAGAACTTGGTGAACTGTTGCTCGTCATCCATAATGGACGAGAGCGTCCTAGAAACGGACAAAAAGAAACGGCTCGCTGCTCAAGGCTGAAATGCCTTGAGAGACAGTCCGTTCTTTGAGGTTCTGTGGAAACGTCGCGATGTATTCCTAGAAGAAGTGCCGAGCCGCCTACCAGCAGATAGGGGCAAGATCGACCTCGAACCAGGCACCAAGTATTGTGTGACCAGGCAATGGCCGTTGCCGAAAGAACAAGTCGATTTTATCGATGAGTTCTTCGACAAGCGAGCCAAGGCGGGACATGTTTGTGAGAGCAAATCGCCTCACTGCAGCCCGACCTTTTGTGTGCGTAAAGCCAGAGGTGGATGGCGCGTGGTTCATGCTTCCAATAAGCTGAACACGGCGACCATACCGGCGCAAACGCCAATCCCGCGGAGAGATGTCTTGTTGAACTCCATGGGAAAGTCAACTATCTTTTCCGCGTTGAATTTGAAGGATGGCTACTATCAGGTAGTCATGAGAGAGTCCGATGTAGCCAAAACAGCTGTAAGCACCCTAAGCGGTATGCTTGGGAGTGGCTTGTGATGCCCCAAGGTTTGAAAATTGCAACTGCGACATTCAACCGAGTGGTGGCTCACGTGATGCGTCAGCACCGTGCCTTCGCGTCCCATTACTTTGACGATGTATTCGTGCATAGTAGGGCCGAGGACGGGCTGAGCGCAATATAGTCGCACAAGCGTCATTTAGACGCTGTGTTGCAGACTTTAAAGGACGCCCAATTGTACGTCAACTTGCAAAAGTGCGTCATAGGGGTCCCTGAGATACCTGTACTGGGCTGCATCGTTGGTACACATGGTGTACGAGCAGACCCAGACAAGGTAAAAGTAAAATCGGTAAAGGAATGGCCAACTTTTCGGCAAGTGAAAAAAATGAGCCAATTCCTAGGGCTCGCTAATTACTTGCACAAGTATAACCACCCCACAAGAATTATACTGAGCAAACTAAACCATTATCTGATCTCCTTAAAAATGACACAGAATGGGTTTGGTCAAAAGAACAAGAAGATGCGTTCACATCAGTAAACTAGTCTCTTGTGAAGGCACCGATCTTGGCATCGCCAGACGCTATTAAGCACTATAGCGTCGTGTGCGATGCAAGTAATTTTGCAATCGGCAGCGCGCTCATGCAGAAGGATGACGACGGAGTTGACCGTGTCATCTCCTATCAGTCCCGGCTTTTAAAAGCCGCGGAACTGAATTGTCCCGTGCATGACAAAGATCAACTCTTAAAAAGTATGCTCTTGTCAAGTTTCGTGTGCACCTTTTGGGGACCGAACCATTTGTGGTTTATACGGATCGCGCATCACTGCGGACCGCAATAAACTCACCGCACCTCTCGTTTAGAATGGCAAGATGCTCTTATTCTTCTCTGAATCCAATTTCAAAGTTGAATATAAGCCGGGTAAGTCGAATGTCTTGGCTGACGCTTTATCGCGCAGACCAGACTTCGAGGTTAGACACCAGGAAAGTGTGTCTAGTGCGAAAGCACAGTTTCAGCCGTCGACGTTGGCAGCCATGAAGGCATACCACGTGACGAGCTCATTGGCCTCTGAGATAAAAGAGAGCTACAGTCAGGACGACCACTGTCGCCTGCTGTTGGATCACTTCGGTGGACGAAAGGCTTCACTTCCGTCGCACCTGAAAGCTAAGCTAAATCGCTTTAGCTACAGCGACGGCCTGTTATGGCATCAGCGGTCACCTTGTGATCCCTCGAGAATCTATGTGCCTCATGACGCAGATCTCAAGCTGATGATTCTTCACGAGCTCCAAGATGCGCCATCAAGTGGGCATCCGTGATAAAATACATTCTAACAAGTGTCAGAGGAACTTTGGTGGCCACACCTATATAGATGGGTGGCCAATTATATTCGCTCTTGCGGACAGTGTCAGCGCATTACACCTGCACCAACCAGTAGTGCGCCACTGAAACCGCTACCGATTCCACCGGATTGTTGGAAGTCAGTAAGTCTGGACTTCATGTTTGGCATGCCGCTTGATCCAAAGGGTCGGACTGGGCTCGTCGTCTTTGTAGACAGACTGAGCAAGTTGGTGCATTTAGCACCATGTAAGACATCGATCGCAGGCAAGGAGGAAGCTCTCTTGTTCCTGGATCATGTTTATAGACTACACGGGATGCCCGGGTCCATAGTATCGGACCGGGATCCACGTTTTACGTCTGGTTTTTGGCGACATGTGTTCGAGCTGCTAGGTAGCAAGCTCCACATGTCGACCGCGGATCATCCCCAGACCCATGGCCAAACCGAACGTGCCAATCAGGTCGTGGCGGATGTCTTGCGCACCCTATAGCAACTCTTAAAGAGTGGAGCAAGCAATTGCCCTGTGTGGAGTTCGCTATAAATAAAAGTGTCCACGCCAGTACGACTAAGACACCGTTTTATATTAACGGACTGCGCCATCCTCGGACGCCAGTCTCGATTGCGCGCCGCCCGATTTTTAGTGGGGGAAGGCCCCTCACTATGCTCGGTGCGAAAGAGGGGCATAGTTTCGTTAGTATGACGATGACCCGCGAGGGTATCAAATCAACAACAGAAACTTGCCCCAGTGACCCTGCCATTTTAGCAGTGGTCAATAACATACGCCATATGACCGACCTCTCGGCGGTATCATATGCGAGTTTGATGCTAAAAGCGTGAGCGAGGCTTAACGCTTTGTGGATGATCGATTAGTCATCACACGAAAAGTCTGTGACGCGATGGCAAGCGCACAGGACAAGCATAAATAATGTATGGAGCGAAATGGTCGCAAAAATAATGAACGCTTTAGAGTGGGACAAAGTACTACTAAGTACTGGTACCCTACCTAAGAATGCATATTCTGTACTCCCTGGAAGTACTACGTAGTTGTTGCCGCGTCTCATTGGGCCCTTTACGGTTGTTGAAGAGGTTGGAGACAAAAATATAGGCTCACCCTTCCCCCGTACATGAAGACGCACCCCGTATTTTACGTAGGTCATCTAAAACGGTATGTAGACTTAAATGAGGTCACGTACCCATCCCTCTAAGGAGACCGATGGTGACGCCGACTGTGAGTCGAGCGTCGTTCGGTTGAGGGGGACGGTGAAGGCGAAAAGCTGTTGGACTGAGGCTCCCACCACGAACAGGACTCGGAGAGCGAGGGACATCACGCGAGTAACGCGGATCCCTCAGCATTATCCGCTCAAAAAGGTCCAAGCGAGTCTTCAGGCGTTCATAACCCTGACGAGACTTCGCTCGGACATAGCAAAGATCCGAGGTCAGTCGCGAGACTTGAGCCTTAATATGCGCCATGCAGCTAAAACATCCGCGGCACCACGTTCTGGGAACGGATTTGGGGTCCGAAAAGAGATTCGTCCACAGGACGAGACGTGTAGGAGCCACGATCCTATCTATTCCCCATCCTCCGATGGAGTGTGACTTTCAAAGTCCACTATCACCTTCGTTAATGAAGGCGCTACGAGTCTGTGACTCACGCTTAGTTTTCATCAGAGAAAGAAATGCAAAACACAACCGAATGGTTAGCTGTTTGAATTCCAACCTCAAAAAGGAAATAAAGCGAATGTTGTTACTCGGTGTCGACAGTCTGGTGCGGGGGGGGGGTAATGGGGCGCATTTCGGTTGGTGAACCGTTGCTGTGGTACACTTTTACTTTATGATTAAAATAGCCTTTTGTTCGATTGATAATAGTTAACCACTAAAACTTCATTTATTATGGGTAACAAATGTGGCAGCCACCAGATTTAAATCTGGCGGCCGATATTTTTATTTAGCTAGGGTAACGTTTTTAGATTTAAATAATGGAATAAAGTTCCTCTTTTGATCTTGAAGCGTCTAATGATGCCCAACATACACGATACCTAGTAAGTTGTATAGTGAATCATCCAATAGATGAACAAACACATGTAGCTGCGTTTATTGGAGGTCTTACAGACGGGCCTGTCAAGAATCACCTGATCCAGCTTGAACTAGAGACGCTAGACCAAGCGATCTCTGTAGCGGAACATGAGGTTTTCAGCTTTAAACAGGCTTTCGTCCACTCTGGAGCTTATCGTTCTCCGAGACAACAAGAAAATGGATGTTCGGAACCTATGGACCTCGCGCATGTTGAGAGCGAGAATCCTCGCTCTTCAAGTTGCAAATGATCGTTGGAAAAACGGGTTACGACGACTATGAGTGTAATCAGTGCCTAAAAACACTGCGTGAAACGAGCGACCTCCCGCTAGGAGCTGCGGTGAACGCGGACTCGACGCTGTTGCGAAACCGCAACGACGAGGCGGATGGTAAGAAAAAAACGGTCGGACGTAGTACGGGCGCAACGCCCTACTGATCCAGCTACCTCAAAAAAAATTGCAAATCTCTTAACGAAAGTTGCTCCAGACACACAGTCATTGTGTGTAACTGCTTCGAGTGATGAGGTTAACCTCATCACCTTGAAAATAATGGTGGCAAAAAAATTGCCACTAAAGTCCCTAGTCGATCGGGATTGGCAGTCGTTTTTTAAATTAAATGACTTGTGGGGCGTCGAACAATCTAAATACGCCAACTGCTAGAAGATCGCAGACTCAAATTTATTGAGCGCGATATTCCTCTAACAAGGATGACAGTGCGTCTAGCAACAGGCATATCTGAAACAGCAAAAATGATGTCACCGTACTTGATTTGGATGACAATTTGATGTCATCCTTGAATCACCATGGCTCAGAAAGTACGAGTCATGCATAATTTGGCAGCATCAGGCCGTGACGATGCCTATCTCTCGTTCAACAGGGGTCATCTGATGAACCTGGAGCATCCACAAGCTTGTGGATATCCTACGAGTGAGTGGGATGGCCTCACTTGTGGTTCGGTCGTTTGCACGACTGCACAAGACCTCATTGTGAATACCGATTACACTGTGGAGCTAGATCCCGACGGCTTTGCAGAAGCACAGGCAGCGTCGAAGATCGACCACCCGAATAATTTGACTGGTACGAAAGATAGATGCTTGCTTGGAAAGCAACATCAAAAATATTGAAACGCCTGTCTGCAAGAGACAGTGCGAAAGTTTTAGATTGACTGAAGAATCGATCGTAGAGGATCTCGCTGTGGTTGCGCACCACAGCTAGAGAGAGTTGGGGAGTATACTCCCCAAATAAAACTTGAGGGAAGAACTACCCAAGATTCTTTGGGGATAAGTCCCCAAAAACCTGTGACCAATGGTTCGCAGGCACCTTTTGAATAAGTTAAAATTAGGAGAACTGAAACATTTAATGTTTTATTAAACAACGGATCAAGTGTAGGCGAATATACACTTGATCTGATAGCGCCTCCGAAGTTAACTTCCCAATTAAATCAATTGCCAACGCTAGAACCGAAACAGTTCTTGCGTGATCTTCATAGTGGCAAAGTCAAGCAGATCTGCGTACTTGTCACAGATGATAACTACCTGGCCGATATTCGGTCGGCACTAGTATTTTCTGGATTCTCAGCAGCTCATCGATGGACGAAGGTGTCCCTGATGAGAAGACTCGCATGGAACGTCTTACGTTCCAATCCTGAAGTTTCTTGTAGACAAACCCTTTTTATAAGAATTTGATTCGAATTCAAGAATGTGTTTCCTGAATCCGTCCCGTGCGAGTTGCCTAAGGATAAATGCACTCGACATTAAATCGACCTGGACCAAGTTCGGAATACTGTGTCATAAAGCAGTTACCACTGCCTCGTGAACATGTATTAGCGATCGAAAAAAAAAAAAAATTCTTTGCCGATCGCTTAACAGCGGGCCATGTGAGGGAGTCAGCCTTCTCACATAGCTCCCTGACCTTCTATGGTTATAAATCAATAGGAGGGTGGCGGATTGTGTATGTGATCAATATTAATTGAACGCTGCAAGGGATCCGTCTCAATCGCCGATTCCAGGAAAGAAAGTTATCATTGACGGACTGTCAAAGAGTACCATCTTTTCGTCAATGGATCTGACGGATGGATCTCATCGTATCCTCATGCGTGTACACGATTTTTTGTTCACAGCAGTAAGCACCCCAAGCGGTATGCTTTGGGAGTGGCTTGTGATGCCCCAAGGTTTGAAAAACGCACCAGCGACATTCAACCGAGTGGTGGCTCACGTGATGCGTCAGCACCGTGCCTACGCGCCTCATTACTTTGACGATGTATTCGTGCATAGTAGGGCCGAGGACGGGCTGAGCGCAATAGAGTCGCACAAGCGTCATTTAGACGCTGTGTTGCAGACTTTAAAGGACGCCCAATTGTACGTCAACTTGCAAAAGTGCGTCATAGGGGTCCCTGAGATACCTGTACTGGGCTGCATCGTTGGTACACATGGTGTACGAGCAGACCCAGACAAGGTAAAATCAGTAAAGGAATGGCCAATCCCACGGCATGTGAAGGATTTGCGCCAATTCCTAGGGCTCGCTAATTACTTGCATAAGTATAGCAAGAATTATGCGGAGCAAACTAAACCATTATCTGATCTCCTTAAAAAGGACACAGAATGGGTTTGGTTAAAAGAACAAGAAGATGCGTTCACATCAGTGAAGCAATCTCTTGTAGAGGCACCGGTCTTGGCATTGCCAGACGCGGATAAGCCCTTTAGCGTCGTCTGCGATGCAAGTAATTTTGCAATCGGCAGCGCGCTCATGCAGAAGGATGACGACGGCGTTGACCGCGTCATCTCTTATCAGTCCCGGCTATTAAAAGCCGCGGAACTGAATTACCCTGTGCATGACAAAGAGCTACTTTCAATAAAGTATGCTCTTGTCAAGTTTCGTGTGCACCTATTGGGCACCGAACCATTTGTGGTTTATACGGATCACGCATCACTGCGGACCGCAATAAACTCACCGCACCTCTCGCCTAGAATGGCAAGATGGCTCACATTCTTCTCTGAATTTAATTTCAAAGTTGAATATAAGCCGGGTAAGTCGAATGTCTTGGCTGACGCTTTATCGTACAGACCAGACTTTGAGGTTAGACACCAGGAAAGTGTGTCTAGTGCGAAAGCACAATTTCAGCCGTCAACGTTGGCAACCATGAAGGCATACCACGTGACGAGCTCATTGGCCTCTGAGATAAAAGTGAGCTACAGTCAGGACGACCACTGTCGCCTGCTGTTGGATCACTTCGGTGGACGAAAGGCTTCACTTCCGTCGCACCTGAAAGCTAAGCTAAATCGCTTTAGCTACAGCGACGGCCTGTTATGGCATCAGCGGTCACCTTGTGATCCCTCGAGAATCTATGTGCCTCATGACGCAGATCTCAACCTGATGATTCTTCACGAGCTCCAAGATGCGCCATCAAGTGGGCATCCGTGATAAAATACATTCTAACAAGTGTCAGAGGAACTTTGGTGGCCACACCTATATAGATGGGTGGCCAATTATATTCGCTCTTGCGGACAGTGTCAGCGCATTAAACCTGCACCAACCAGTAGTGCGCCACTGAAACCGCTACCGATTCCACCGGATTGTTGGAAGTCAGTAAGTCTGGACTTCATGTTTGGCATACCGCTTGATCCAAAGGGTCGGACTGGGCTCGTCGTCTTTGTAGACAGACTGAGCAAGTTGGTGCATTTAGCACCATGTAAGACATCGATCGCAGGCAAGGAGGAAGCTCTCTTGTTCCTGGATCATGTTTATAGACTACACGGGATGCCCGGGTCCATAGTATCGGACCGGGTTTCACGTTTTACGTCCGGGTTTTGGCGACATGTGTTCGAGCTGCTAGGTAGCAAGCTCCACATGTCGACCGCGGATCATCCCCAGACCCATGGCCAAACCGAACGTGCCAATCAGGTCGTGGCGGATGTCTTGCGCACCCTATAGCAATTCCCAAAGAGTGGAGCAAGCAATTGCCCTGTGTGGAGTTCGCTATAAATAAAAGTGTCCACACCAGTACGGGCGAGACACCGTTTTATATTAACGGACTGCGCCATTCTCGGACGCCAGTCTCGTTTGTGCACAGCCCGAGTCTTAGTGGGGGAGGGCACCTTGCTATGCTCGGTGCGAAAGAGGGATATAGTTTGTCAATATGACGACGACCCATTAGGGTATCATCTCAAAGACAGAAACTTGCCTTGGTGACCCTGCCAGTTTAGCAGTGGTTAGTAAAACTTCGCCTTATGACCGACCTCTCGTCGGTATCATAGGCGAGTTTGATGCTAAAAACGAAAGCGAGGCTCAACGCTTTGTTGACGAGCGATTTGCCATCACACGAAAAGTCCGTGACGCGATGGCAAGCGCACAGGACAAGCAAACAGAATTTGCGACTGAAATGGTCGCAAAAATAATGAACGCTTTAGAGGGGTGAATAAGTACTAGTTAATACTGCAACCCAACACCTTCGTAGTACCTCCAGGTAGTCCAGAAATTAAATTTTTCTGTACTTTCTGAAGGTACTACGAAGTTGTTGCTGCGTATCATTGGGCCCTATACGAAGGTAGAAGAGATTGGAGACCTAAATTATAGGCTCACCCTTCCCTCGTATATGAAGACGCACCCCGTACTTTACGTGGGTCGTCTAGAACGGTATGTAGACCCAAATGAGGTCACATTCTCCCATCCGTCTAACGAGACCGATGGTGACACCGACTGTGAGTCGAGCGTCGCTCGGGTGAGGGGGACGGTGAAGGCTAAAAGCTATCGGACCGATTTCTCCCACCACAAACAGGACTTGCAGATCGAGGGACATCACGCGCGTAAAGCGGATCCCTCAGCATTATTCTTTCAAAGAGGTTTGAGCGAGTCTTCAAGCGTTCATAACCCTGACGAGCCTTCGCTCGGACATCAACAAGATCCGAGATCAGTCGCGAGACTTGACCCTCGAGATCCAATACGTCGTTCAGCCGCGCTAAACGCCTGTGACTGAAAGAACGAAGGTAAGGCAGCCGCGAGTTTGTGGGCGAGATTGCCACTCCTATCGGGCGCCGCCTGCTCTAATGGATGTGGGTGGGAATCAACGCTTCCTTGTTGGAAGGTTGGTTGCCCACCGCTTCGTGAGGCAAGGGTTTCAGATCCTCGTCCAATGCAAAGGTTACCCGAAAAGTTGTGACTCTTGGGAACCGATCGATACCCTACGTATTGATGTGCCCGGCTTGGTGGCTGCCTATTAAAAGGAAGGCCTCTTCGCTAGTCTCAAATGGACAGCAGAAGTAGCGTTGGTAGAAGAAACAGGGGATACAGTACCGCCCATGATTTCTTTCACGCGCAAGCGAGCGAAATTAATTTGCTTTGACCGCTGTTTCATCGCATCGGAATGCGGTTGACTGCGACGCTTATTCCGCCTCGTATTGGTCGGGCGTTTCATTTGAGCGCAACACGACCGGGATCGGGAAAATACAACATAGCGATTTTCCCTGAGCCCTCCACGATTTAAAGACGCCATAATGATTATGTGCGTCTACAAGAGCGCGCTCTAAGAGCGACGCTGTTGGCCCGTTTAAACGAGGCCATTTAGATGGAGGGGCATCTTTGGTATGCCACCCGTCACATAGCCACGTTCAAAACGACTGGCTTGTAACACCGACTGAGCACGTTCACGTGTCGTCGGCGGAGCTTTAGACTCCGAATCCTCTATGTCAGAACCATTATGAAGTATGGTCTGAGCATAAGGCGTTGTAATAATACCCAACGGAGAAGCAGCTGCGTTTTTATGGGCAGCGCTCTCATTACCTGTCAATGGGACGGCATTCGTAAACGATGCCGTCTCCATGTTGTGATCCATGAGAGAAGTTTGGATGGGCAATAATGCGCCATCATCTTTCCTCATGAGCTCGTTGTCGACATCACTACTATGAGGTGACGGCAACGGTGTCAACTCATTGTAGTCGACAATGAGCGACGGATAAGCATCCTAACTGTTAAAGTGGGATGGATCCTTTAGCCCTGTTAACGCGACAGCAGCAGTAGCTGTCGGCGTTTCGACTACGGCATTAGACGCGGCCGGCGAATTAACGCGGCGCGTGCGCTTAGTGTGAGGTTGCGTGGGCGTCTTCGCAGACGAGCCACCAACGTGGCCCCTTTTAGGTGGCATATTTGGCGCCGTCTATGGAAACACAGGTCGCTAGAATGATTGAGTGAACTAGCGGCGCGTAAAGCTGCTCGCAGTCCCTCGCTCCTCTGTGACGAGTTTAAAATGTTAATTCGTTCTTTAAGGGAGGATGGTGTAACAGGCTTAAGTTGCCCTAATATTACACAGTCTCTATTAAGCACATTTGGCGTACTTAAGGTGATGGTCAATACGTTAATTAAGTAATTAGACCCAGCACTCGGGTGTGGTTCACATTTGTGAATAACTCTTGTGCATGTGATGTTCATAGGTGCATTTACATTATGAGGGATGACGGCGAGCGTCATCCGTTACGCGAGGTATTGAGAAAGATACGCTCGCAATAAATATTAAGTGTTATCTATAGAGATGACATTCTGAATGGTAAAAATAGGTATTTATATTTCATGCGATAAAATATAAATCATTTCATACGATTACATATAAATTAGTCTGAAAACTACTTTCTACCTCGTAAGTGCGTACGAGGAGCCGGATTACCGCTCCCGTGACGACACTTAACCAAAGTACTTAGTGCGTTGGGCGAGGTCGCTAAAGCGCCCACCACAACTACCTCGCTGGACGCAAGAGAAGCTGGTTAAACCGCTTCCTCGCTGTGCTAGGGTGTGTGTTAAAGTAGAGCGTTGCCGCATAACGACGTGCCCGCCTACACAATTCGTCTATCGAGCGCTGTTCTCGTACGTACTTTAAGAGAAAAAGCGACAGCAGGTCTTTCACTTTTTCCGATGGCACTGTCTTTATTGCACTTTTATGCAGATTCGCTGCTGCTAGCTCCGAGTATTTCTTTCTAACAGAAGTAAGCACGAGACGTGCCGGTCCATCGGCGTCTGGGGATTCTATCACCGCGAGCTCTTATAAAAAGACAGACGGTGCTTGATTTGATGCTGCGTCAAGCTCTTTCATGAAGTCGAACACCCATCTCATCAAGCAACTTATCCAGCAAGATGCGAGTAGGATTGTCCCCATCTTTTTTCACTTCACCACACCAGAGCTTTAGATTAGGAGAATTTCAAAGCTTCTTAAACGGAAGTTGATTACGATGTAATTCCTTCATATAGCATAAGTGGTGGGTGATAAGTGATTTTCTCTAGTCTTTTGGCATTATTTTGGACACCTTGGCACCAATTTCACCACCTTTTTCAAAAAGTTTCATCAATGTCTTTTTATCATCCATGTAGACCTCCATCAGCTTGTCATGCACAATATCGTACTTCTTGGAATGTTTTCTAAAGAAACATGACAAATAGCTCCAACAGCGGGTCATTTGGAAATTTGGAACGTGTCGCGTCAAGACCTAGTGTAACGGGGCACTGCTGACTTGTACTGCTTCAGCACAAGTTCACTTCGCACTGCCTCAGTGCGAGAGGTGCCTCACGTCACTTCACGTACACTAGTACGTGGAGAGGAAGACTTTTCTTTAAAACACTTGCTTTAAAGAGGGTCAATTAAAAACTGTATTAATATAATTAAGTTCTTCTTGTCTATCTACTTAATACTAACTTAATGATAAACTAATACGAAATATGTATTAAAAGTCTTATCTGTCTTTCTCTTTGCGCGCGTCCAGGGCTGACTTGACGGCGGAGAAAGTGAATATAATGGTCTATATCTACCAATGGATAAGCCTTTAGAATATTACCATGTAAAGTAATATTCACCAAATTTTATCTACTTTTTAGATAATATATTAATTAACAACCTTTATTTGTTAATTCAATGTAACGACACCCCCCGTTACACCTAGCATATTAAAGACTTACTCGGGCGACTTCGTCTTTTATTCGTCAAACAGCAATTTTCGCGCAATGTACATCTGTTGCTGAAAATCAGATTTAGCACTACACTAACCTGCCGTGATGATTACAGCTCGTTGAATGTTAAAACATGTAGCTTGAAATTAATTTGATAGTGTAGGCGGGCACGTCGTTATGCGGCCACGCTCTACTTAGACACACACCCTGGCACAGCGAGGAAGCGGTTAAACTGCTTGCGTGCAGTGAGGTAGTTGTGGTGGGTGCAATTGTAGTCCACGCTCTATTTAGACACACACCCTAGCACGGCAATGAAGCATTTAAATGGGCTTTTCTTGCGTGTGGTGAGGTAGTTGTGGTGGGCGCGTTAGCAACCTCACCCAACGCACAAAATACTCTTGTAAAGTGTCGTCACGGGAGCGGTATTCTGGCTTCTCGTGCGCACTTACTAGGTAGAAAGTAGTTTTCAGACTAGTTTATATTTAATCGCATTTAATAATTTATATTTAATCGCATGAAATATAAATACCTATTTTTACCAATCAAAATGCCATCTCTATAGATAACACTTAATATATATTGCGAGCGTATCTTTCTCAATACCTCGCGTAATGGATGACGCTCGCCGTCATCCCTCATAATGTTAATGCACCTATGAGCATCACATGCACAAGGGTTGGTCACAAATGTGAACCACACCCGAGTGCTGGGTCTGATTACTTTATTAAGGGATTATTATCTTCTGAAGAATACCAAGTGTACTTAATTGGGACTGTGTAACATTAGGGCAACTTCAGCCCGTTACACCATCCTCCCTTAAACAACGAATTAACATTTTAAACTCTTCACAGAGGAGCGAGGGACTGCGAGCAGCTTTACGCGCCGCTTGTTCACTCAATCACTCTAGCGACCTGTGTTTCCATAGACGGCGCCAAATATGCCACCTAAAAGGGGCCACGTTGGTGGCTCGTCTGCGAAGACGCCCACGCAACCTCACACTAAGCGCACGCGCCGCGTTAATTCGCCGGCCGCGTCTAATGCCGTAGTCGGAACGCCGACAGCTACTGCTGCTGTCGCGTTAACAGGGCTAAAGGATCCATCCCACTTTAACAGTTAGGATGCTTATCCGTCGCTCATTGTCGACTACAATGAGTTGACACCGTTGCCGTCACCTCATAGTAGTGATGCCGACAACGAGCTCATGAGGAAAGATGATGGCGCATTATTGCCCATCCAAACTTCTCTCATGGATCACAACATGGAGACGGCATCGTTTACGAATGCCGTCCTATCGACAGGTAATGAGAGCGCTGCCCATAAAGGCGCAGCTGCTTCTCCGTTGGGTATTATTACAACGCCTTATGCTCAGACCATACTTCATAATGGTTCTGACATAGAGGATTCGGAGCCTAAAGCTCCGCCGACGACACGTGAACGTGCTCAGTCGGTGTTACAAGCCAGTCGTTTTGAACGTGGCTATGTGACGGGTGGCATACCAAAGATGCCCCTCCATCTAAATGGCCTCGTTTAAACGGGCCAACAGCGTCGCTCCTAGAGCGCGCTCTTGTAGACGCACATAATCATTATGGCGTCTTTAATCATGGAGGGCTCAGGGGAAATCGCTTGGTTATATTTTCCCGATCCCGATCGTGTTGCGTTCAAATGAAACGCCCGACCAATACGAGGTTGAATTCCTGCGTCGCAGTCATCCGCATTCCGATGCGATGAAACAGCGGTCAAAGCGAATTAATTTCGCTCGCTTGCGCGTGAAAGAAATCATGGGCGGTACTGTATCCCCTGTTTCTTCTACCAACGCTACTTCTGCTGTCCATTTGAGACTAGCGAAGAGGCCTTCCTTTTAATAGGCAGCCACCAAGCCGGGCACATCAATACGTAGGGTATCGATCGGTTCCCAAGAGTCACAACTTTTCGGGTAACCTTTGCATTGGACGAGGATCTGAAACCCTTGCCTCACGAAGCGGTGGGCAACCAACCTTCCAACAAGGAAGCGTTGATTCCCACCCACATCCATTAGAGCAGGCGGCGCCCGATAGGAGTGGCAATCTCGCCCACAAACTCGCGGCTGCCTTACCTTCGTTCTTTTAGTCACACGCGTTTAGCGCGGCTGAACGACGTATTGCGGATCTCGAGGGTGAAGTCTCGCGACTGATCTCGGATCTTGTTGATGTCCGAGCGAAGGCTCGTCAGGGTTATGAACGCTTGAAGACTCGCTCAAACCTCTTTGAAAGAATAATGCTGAGGGATCCGCTTTACGCGCGTGAGGTCCCTCGATCTGCAAGTCCTGTTTGTGGTGGGAGAAATCGGTCCGATAGCTTTTAGCCTTCACCGTCCCCCTCACCCGAGCGACGCTCGACTCACAGTCGGTGTCACCATCGGTCTCGTTAGACGGATGGGAGAATGTGACCTCATTTGGGTCTACATACCGTTCTAGACGACCCACGTATAGTACGGGGTGCGTCTTCATATACGAGGGAAGGGTGAGCCTATAATTTAGGTCTCCAATCTCTTCTACCTTCGTATAGGGCCCAATGATACGCAGCAACAACTTCGTAGTACCTCCAGAAAGTACAGAAAAATTAATTTCTGGACTACCTGGAGGTACTACGAAGTTGTTGGGTTGCAGTATTAACTAGTACTTATTCACCCCTCTAAAGCGTTCATTATTTTTGCGACCATTTCAGTCGCAAATTCTGTTTGCTTGTCCTGTGCGCTTGCCATCGCGTCACGGACTTTTCGTGTGATGGCAAATCGCTCGTCAACAAAGCGTTGAGCCTCGCTTTCGTTTTTAGCATCAAACTCGCCTGTGATACCGACGAGAGGTCGGTCATAAGGCGAAGTTTTATTGACCACTGCTAAATTGGCAGGGTCACCAAGGCAAGTTTCTGTCTTTGAGATGATACCCTAATGGGTCGTCGTCATATTGACAAACTATATCCCTCTTTCGCACCGAGCATAGCAAGGTGCCCTCCCCCACTAAGACTCGGGCTGCGAACAAACGAGACTGGCGTCCGAGAATGGCGCAGTCCGTAAATAAAAGACGGTGTCTCGCCCGTACTGGCGTGGACACTTTTATTTATAGCGAACTCCACACAGGGCAATTGCTTGCTCCACTCTTTGGGAGTTGCTATAGGGTGCGCAAGACATCCGCCACGACCTGATTGGCACGTTCGGTTTGGCCATGGGTCTGGGGATGATCCGCGGTCGACATGTGGAGCTTGCTACCTAGCAGCTCGAACACATGTCGCCAAAACCCGGACGTAAAACGTGGATCCCGGTCCGATACTATGGACCTGGGCATCCCGTGTAGTCTATAAACATGATCCAGGAACAAGAGAGCTTCCTCCTTGCCTGCGATCGATGTCTTACATGGTGCTAAATGCACCAACTTGCTCAGTCTGTCTACAAAGACGACGAGCCCAGTCCGACCCTTTGGATTAAGCGGCATGCCAAACATGAAGTCCAGACTTACTGACTTCCAACAATCCGGTGGAATCGGTAGCGGTTTCGGTGGCGCACTACTGGTTGGTGCAGGTTTAATGCGCTGACACTGTCCGCAAGAGCGAATATAATTGGCCACCCATCTATATAGGTGTGGCCACCAAAGTTCCTCTGACACTTGTTAGAATGTATTTTATCACGGATGCCCACTTGATGGCGCATCTTGGAGCTCGTGAAGAATCAACAGCTTGAGATCTGCGTCATGAGGCACATAGATTCTCGAGGGATCACAAGGTGACCGCTGATGCCATAACAGGCCGTCGCTGTAGCTAAAGCGATTTAGCTTAGCTTTCAGGTGCGACGGAAGTGAAGCCTTTCGTCCACCGAAGTGATCCAACAGCAGGCGACAGTGGTCGTCCTGACTGCAGCTCTCTTTTATTTCAGAGGCCAATGAGATCGTCACGTGGTATGCCTTCATGGTTGCCAACGTTGACGGCTGAAATTGTGCTTTCGCACTAGACACACTTTCCTGGTGTCTAACGTCGAAGTCTGGTCTGTACGATAAAGCGTCAGCCAAGATATTCGACTTACCCGGCTTATATTCAACTTTGAAACTAAATTCAGAGAAGAATGTGAGCATCTTGCCTTTCTAAACGAGAGGTGCGGTGAGTTTATTGCGGTCCGCAGTGATGCGGGATCCGTATAAACCACAAATGGTTCGGTCCCCAAAAGGTGCACACGAAACTTGACAAGAGCATACTTCTTTAAAAGTTGATCTTTGTCATGCACGGGACAATTCAGTTCCGCGGCTTTTAAAAGCCGGGACTGATAGGAGATGACACGGTCAACTCCGTCGTCATCCTTCTGCATGAGCGCGCTGCCGATTGCAAAATTACTTGCATCGCACACGACGCTATAGTGCTTAATAGCGTCTGGCAATGCCAAGACCGGTGCCTTCACAAGAGACTAGTTTACTGATGTGAACGCATCTTCTTGTTCTTTAGAATAAACCCATTCTGTGTCCTTTTTAAGGAAATCAGATAATGACTTAGTTTGCTCCGAATAATTCTTGCTATACTTATGCAAGTAATTATCGAGCCCTAGGTTTTGGCGCAAATCCTTCACATGCCGTGGGGTTGGCCATTCCTTTACTGATTTTACCTTGTCTGGGTCTGCTCGTACACCATGTGTACCAACGATGCAGCCCAGTACAGGTATCTCAGGGACCCCTATGACGCACTTTTGCAAGTTGACGTACAATTGGGCGTCCTTTAAAGTCTGCAACACAGCGTCTAAATGACGCTTGTGCGACTCTATTGCGCTCAGCCCGTCCTCGGCCCTACTATGCACGAATACATCGTCAAAGTAATGAGGCGCGTAGGCACGGTGCTGACGCATCACGTGAGCCACCACTCGGTTGAATGTCGCTGGTGCGTTTTTCAAACCTTGGGGCATCACAAGCCACTCCCAAAGCATACCGCTTGGGGTGCTTACTGCCGTTTTGGCTACATCGGACTCTCTCATGAGTACCTGATAGTAGCCATCCTTCAAATCCAACGCGGAAAAGATAGTTGACTTTCCCATGGAGTTCAACAAGACATCTTTCCGCGGGATTGGCGTTTGCGCCGGTATGGTCGCCGTGTTCAGCTTATTATAAGCATGAACCACGCGCCATCCACCTGTGGCTTTACGCACACAAAAGGTCGGGCTGCAGTGAGGCGATTTGCTCTCACGCACATGTCCCGCCTTGGCTCGTTTGTCGAAGAACTCATCGATATAATCGACTTGTTCTTTCGGCAACGGCCATTGCCTGGTCACACAATACTTGGTGCCAGGTTCGAGGTCTATCTCGTGCCGTCCTTTAAAGTCTGCAACACAGCGTCTAAATGACGCTTGTGCGACTCTATTGCGCTCAGCCCGTCCTCGGCCCTACTATGCACGAATACATCGTCAAAGTAATGAGGCGCGTAGGCACGGTGCTGACGCATCACGTGAGCCACCACTCGGTTGAATGTCGCTGGTGCGTTTTTCAAACCTTGGGGCATCACAAGCCACTCCCAAAGCATACCGCTTGGGGTGCTTACTGCCGTTTTGGCTACATCGGACTCTCTCATGAGTACCTGATAGTAGCCATCCTTCAAATCCAACGCGGAAAAGATAGTTGACTTTCCCATGGAGTTCAACAAGACATCTCTCCGCGGGATTGGCGTTTGCGCCGGTATGGTCGCCGTGTTCAGCTTATTGGAAGCATGAACCACGCGCCATCCACCTCTGGCTTTACGCACAGAAAAGGTCGGGCTGCAGTGAGGCGATTTGCTCTCACAAACATGTCCCGCCTTGGCTCGCTTGTCGACGAACTCATCGATTTAATCGACTTGTTCTTTCGGCAACGGCCATTGCTTGGTCACACAATACTTGGTGCCAGGTTCGAGGTCGATCTTGCCCCTATCTGCTGGCAAGTGGCTCGGTACTTCTTCTAGGAACACATCGCGATGTTTCCACAGAACCTCAAAGAACGGACTGTCTCTCAAGGTATTTCAGCCTTGAGTAGCGAACCGTTTCTTTTTGTCCGTTTCTAGGACGCACTCGTCCATTGTGGACGACGAGCAACAGTCCACCAAGTTCTCTTCTGGAACTGGTGTGACTATTTCGTGGATCTTTCCTTTTTTTAACTCGGCAAGGAACAGATCCCACGAAATCTCCGAGAGATTTACTATCTCCTCGGTAGATATAAGAGATGCCGGAGCACCTCAACTGAGGATGCCTCAGCAATTTCGTCTTCGACGGCCTCGAACACCTCGTACGAAGGCCCGTCCTCTTTATAGAGACTGATCCAAAGGTCACTCGTTTAGACGTGCCTTTGATCGTCCTAATCTGTCAGGTACTCGTTTTTCGAGTCACCACGACCTTTGTCTGAGAAGCGGGTGCCGTTGCTCTCTTGGCTAACGCACCCCTTCCAACCGCACCAGGCTCTTGGCACTGTGCCAGTTCATGCGACGCTTGACTTCCTATCATCTCACTGTCTACTACCACAGGCTCTCGGCTCTGTGCAGGACTATGGAAAACATGGCTACTCGTCATTGCCCTTTTAACGATCTCAGTCTCCACGAGCTGGGTAGGAATTGGTTACGTTTGACATCCGTCAACGCATCCTCAACTGTATTCGACACGACATCAGTTGCATACGCCTCTCGCAGAAGCACATCCTTTCCGATGTCCTGCGTAGAGTTTGCAACTATGAGTGTACGCCAGTGTATCCATGATTAGTGTTTTGCCAACCATGGCATGCCTAGGATGAGGTCATACGGTCTCTCCATACCTAGCACTGTGAAATTCTCTTTACAAGAGAAGTCACTAAACCTGAAGGCGAGTTCTACCTGGACTCCCTCAGACTTAACGAGCGCGCCGTTCGCTAAACGAAAAGTCGCCTCTTCTCCCTTGCCTTCCTGGCAAAGCGACTCAAACATCGCCGGTCTTTTTCTTAGAGCCGCGATTTTCACAAACTTTTGTGATGCTCCCAAATCCACTAGGAGGGTCATCACTTGGTTATAGCCTCTTACTTGAGCGCTATAGACCAGCAGGGTTGAGATCCGAAATGTCGAGACCTCAGGGACTATGCTACCCATTTGATCCACAACTCTGAACGTAGGGATAGCTTCAGAGTCCGCGTCAGTAGGACATCCCACACCTTGTAACAAGTTAAAGTTGCCCTAATGATACACAGTCTCCATTAAGTACATTTGGTACTTAAGGGGATGGTCAATTACTAAAAAATAGTAATTAGACCCAACACTCGGGTGTGGTGCACATTTGTAACCAACCCTTGTGGATGTGATGCACATGGGTGCATTCACAGTAGGAGGGATGACGCCCAGCGTCATCCATGATGACGGCTAGCGTCACAATAAGAGATCAGTTCTATTAATTGGTTGATATAAGTTTGAATCAACCCCTTAAAACGTGAGTAGGCGTCATAAATAATTAGTTATTAGAATAATAAAGTCAGATGATCGTAACGTACGAATTTATTAGTATAGTTTTACTTTTTCATCTATTTTAAAGCCTTAGAATTTACATTCATTAGCTATGACTTCTTAGCTTTTTAATACCTTCCTCTGCAAGTCGTGTACGTGCCGTAGTCGAGGCACTCCACCTTCACTGTAATCACTGAAGGTTGACTAGTACTTTGTCAGTACAACAAAAGTTTCTGGTAGCACTTTGATGTCCGTTCAATGGCGAACACACGTTACACCCATCAAGGACTTGTTGAATAAAGAAGGAGGGAGCTATCAAGCCCCTTAAGAAAGCTAACACGCAACGCGTGAAAGTCTCACTCATTTAAATAACCTAGAATGGAGAGCGATTGGACGCATGAGATTCGCCATAGGCGGTCCAGCCGTTAGCGCCATTTTGTTCACTCTATAAAGAAATGAGCATAACATTCGGCTGAATGGAGGTGAGATCGGTGGTAACCTAGCCACGCTCAATGCGACGGGCTTGTGACACCGACTCGACATGTTCACGTGTCGTCGGTGGAGTTTTAGCTCAGGCTTCCCGCGTCAGACCCATTGCGTATGATGGTCTGAACGACAAGTATTGTGGTTCTTCCTAATTGAAATGCAGCTGCACCTTATGGGTAGCGCTCTCGAATGCCCACGTTGTACGTCGGATATTTGGCGTCGTGTGTTTGTGAGCTGCTGGGTAACAAGCTCCACATATCTACAGCCGATCATCCCTAGACCGATGGCCAAAAAAATCGTGTCAATCAAGTCGTGGCGGGTATTGCGTAGGGTAGCGACTTCCAAAGAATGGAGCAAGCATGCCCTTCGTGGAGATCGCTATATACATCAGTTACGCGAGGTATCTATAAAGATACGCTCGTAATACATATTATATGATATCTATAGAAATAACATTTTAATTGGTAAAAATAGGTACTTGTATTTAATTCTATTAAATATAAATCAGTCTGAAAATTACTACCTACTTAAGAAGTGCGCACGAGGAGACGGATTACCGCTCCCGTGACGTCACTTCACCAGAGTTCTTAGTGTGTTGGGTGAGGTCGCTTGCGCGCCCACCACAACTTCCTCACTGCACGCAAGAGAAGCAGGTGCAAACCGCTTCCTCGCTGTGCTAGGGTGTGTGCTAAGTAGAGCGTGGCCGCATTACGACGTGCCCGCCTACATGTACTGCTTCAGTAGAAGTCCACTTCGCACTGCTTCAGTTGCGAATGGTGCCCTACGTTATTTCACGTACACTAGTACGTGCAAAGGAAGACTTCTCTTAAGGCAACTAGCTTTAAGAGGGTAAAATGAAAACTGTAATAAATATAATTAAGTGTCTCTTGTTCTATCTTTGTAAATGCCAACTTAATTATAATCTAATACTAAACATGTAAATGAATTCTTATCTGTAACTCTCTCTTTGATTACTCCTACAGCTGATTAGTCTGCGGAATAAATAGGTATAATGGCCTCTACCTATTAGTGGATAAAAATTCTGAATGTTATCGTATAAAGTAATATCCTTCAAATATTATCTACCCCCCTTTTATATATTATATTAATTAACAACCTCTAAGTGTTAATTTCATGCAACGATACACCCCGTTACATCACCCCTCCCTTAAACGACAATCACTCTGTATGTCATTGGATGGAGTGGTCGCTATGTACCCACTTAATTTTTAAAACGATGTTGATTGGTCAGATCCATCATTTTAAATTCCATCGCATGAAGAATCAACTCATGCGGGGTGACGATAGTGTTGCGCCTTCGGCTGCGGTTCGTGCAGCCGCGGGTGACGCACTGTTATCTCTTGCGGCAGACGGAATGTCTGCCGTAGTATCTTCCACTCGCACAACACTAGATGTCGCGAGTGCACGTGGTGATTCACCACGTGAATACGACCCCTCTTTGGAGGTCGACTACGAATGCGAGTCGGATGAAATGGCCGACTCGGGGAGAATGCAACAGTTGCCTGATATACGTCAGGCGTCTGACAATGAGCCTTCGAATGAGAGGGCTCATTCTGATAGACGAGTAAACAGTCTATTTGGATCCGACGATGAGGATGATCCCTCATTGCCCATACGATCTCCCATACTGTCACCTGCACGTGTTTCTGTGCAAGGTGACGACGATGGCGAAAGCCATCGTAAGAAAAGTTCTTGTGGTACTACTGCTTCAGTGGGTACCACTCAGGGGAGCGAAGACAGTAAAGCGTCTCATCTCGCTCCTGATAAGAAACCGTGGCTTTTGCTCGAACGGCTTATCAATAGCTTGTCTGGAGAAACTACTCGTCACAATAAATATCCTTTATTTATTGCGA
>NW_027152080.1:0-29721 GCF_004359215.1 Bremia lactucae | reverse complement strand
ATAGCGTGGTCGCGAAGGTAAGAGTGCTGCTGGTGGTGCTAGTTTGTATCACCAGAAAAAAGGATGAATCTAGAGATCGCCCCCAGGGCCAAGTTGACGTTAACGTTAACATGCGCCAGCAGGAGACGGACCGCAATACGTTGCGGTTCGCTCCTGAAATGAGGCCTTGGTTACTTTCTAAGAGAAACCTCATTCGTTGGTCTGGTGTGACCAACGATCAAAAGCGAAATACCACTTCTTGGGTGCATCGTCGGTAAACACGGCGCGCGCCCTAATCCCGAAAAGATCAAGGCAATCACCGACTGGCCAGTTCCAGTCGATGTCAAGGGACTTAGAAAGTTCCTTGATTTAGCGGCGTACTTGCACAAGTACTCTCGCAATTATGCCGAGATGACAGTTCATCTCTCTCGTCTCTTGAAAAAAGACGAAATGGTTATGGAATGCTGATTGTCAGCGTTCGTTTGAAGGTATCAAGCAAAGCTTGATGCGATAGCCCATCTTGGCGATTATCATATTCCGATATTCGACTCATCATGGCTTCACAAGCCTGGTGAGGTTGAAACAGAATTCTTCATCAATGCCTTTTACCGGCATCGGTGGTACACTTGCAAACGAACAAAGGATGTCAAACCTTTGTTCCGAGCTTGGACAGCCTTTGTATAGAATGTACATAACATAGGCTGTGAGGTCTGGCTTGACAAGCTAAATGCTTTCCGTGAACGGTTCCAGAACGGACCGTACTCGGTGCACCCTATAAGTTGCACCCTATGTTTAGAGAGGCACGGATTCTTGCCTCTCGTGGGGAGACTCATGTCCATGCTGTTTTAAGGGTGCAGGTAAATGCCCTAAGGAAGCATATTCCTCAAAGATCCCCATTGGAGGACTCTCATCTCTTACGAGATGCGTCAAGGGATCGATAACCTTCAATACTTTTTTGCTCGGGAAGCACTCGTTCTCCGTTGGACCTTTTACCAAGGAGGATGGGTCTCGTCGTAATGTAAGACGAGACCCGGAACGTCCAATATCAGTTAGGAACGAGGTTCCCAACTATCATGCGAGGGCGGACACCCTCGCCAACGAACGAGATAACTCACTCGAACCTCTTTGCCTCACGGTGGCTCAAGAATCTTTTAACAAGAAAGCGCTTCTCACCACCCGAACCCATCAATGGATGTGGGGGGGGAATCGGATTCGCCTCGTTTGACGAGCCCGATTCAGCATTGTAATTCGAATCACACCCTTTTTTCCTTAAGAGGGAATCTTGACCACGAGCAATTTCGTCGCCGCGCATTAGCGGTGACGGTCGACAATGTTTCTCGTGACCAGGTAAAAAGTTGTGCGCAGATTGAGACTGAACAAACTGGCGAACGAAAAGAAGCTGTTGACTGTTCGTCAGAAGATTTTCTTTCTTGTAGGAAAGAGTGGATCGTCTTGCTCAAAAGAAATAGACCCTGTTCTGAGACAATAAGTCTTTAGCTGGGAGCCATAAGGCTTTAGCTGATGCCCTTGACCGTTCCGGTGTAATCCGGATCGGAAGAAGCCTCGTACTGATGGCGTGAGCGGAGACGACCAGCAAAAAAAGTAGGATGCGTACGCATTCTACGAGGCAGCTCGATCGTGTATGCATTGCCTTAGCGATGTAATACACGAAACGGGCCGATATACCTGGGCAGTAATTTATTACTGCCTACACTCGTCACTACGTGCTTTGGTGGGTTTACCGTAGACAGTATGACTAGGTCATTAATTTTAAATTTAAGTGTGTTTGCTTTTCCATTTTTGTCAGAGTTCCGTATCTGTCGGTCCACCGCACTAGCGATGGAATCCCGTACAAATGGACCACTGCTTCGCTAGCCAGCAGGAAACCACCTGCTGACTCGATTTTATTTTTGTTTCAGTGCAACCGGCTCGCACTGCGGAGATATTCATCTCTTCACGATTGAGAGCATTATCATTAATAGTATTGTTTTCGATGCTGAGTCTTCCAGCATCGTTGTCTAAGTCAGTAAAAGCATAACTGTTATTACTGAGTTTGTCCACTTCAATGTTAGTAAACTCAACATTCGTATCCTTCGCATTGAACCTTAGGGCTAATGAGTCATGAGCAAGAGCTAAAGCTTCTTTGCTCGAGCGAGTCCCTCCCCCCTTAAATAAGAGTTACTCTCAAACAGCATAGGGATACGAGGGTGTCGTAAGCCATTCACGAAAAATGGTGTATGCTTTGTAGAAGCATGCGCTGAATTGTTGATGGCAAATTCTACATCGGCAAGAACTCGCTCCAGCTGTCAAAAGAGTGGACGTGTCCGAGACGTATCTCTTAGAGAATACGGTTTGCACGGTCCGTCTGACCATCTGTTTCAGGATGATCAGAAGTTGACATTTTTAAATGTGATCCAAGTGATTTGAACACTGTTAGCTACTAATTCCAACCGAGGTCGAAACGATCGCCATGATGGGACGCATTTAGCAGCAACCGCTAACAATAAAGTCTGCAGTCGCCGCCTAATTTGTTCCCAACTAAGTTTTGCCACAGTTCACGTGGAAGTTTTTTAGGTGTGGTAATGATCCTTCCGCAGGTTCATCTACGGAAACCTTGTTACGACTTCACCTTTACCTTTGCATTCTTAACGTATTTTTGTTACCATCTCCTTCAATGGCTAGTTATACAGGTTTGCGGCTGCGGTAGTACTAAAATCAATAATAGAGCATAGCTTAAACCAGTAATGCTCACTAACTCAGCCGCAGGGTGTTAATTAGAAAGTGGTATTGAGGATGGTAGTGACTTGTTCACGACTGCAGATTCTCATGCTGAATCTGGAAATTCTCATGCTACAATTCGCAATGAAAATTTTGCACGGAGATTTTAAGCTTGAGCTCATCCCGCCGTGGATCGAGGGTCTCGATCTGAGACCAGTTCAAAATGTAACCCATCAAGTAAAAGATCGTTTTAATAAAGCCACGAGCACAGCTTTTGGCTGTGATCGACTCCGGGACGGCAGCAAGATGTACCATCTTGCTTAAACGCTCAGCAAAAACAAGAATACCATTATTCTTATGGGTGACTTCAAAGAATCCGAGGACGAAGTTCATAGATACGGACTGCCAGCACTCTGCCGGAAAAGGCAGAGGATGTAACGGAGCACGGGATGAAGCACTGGGCACGGGATGAAGCACTGGGGTTTCTTGTTGACAAACTTCTCAAGCACGTATGTGCTTGTGGACGAACACATACTGGCGTGGCCAGTAGAAGTCGGAACTTATCGTGAGAAATGTCTTCTCCCGTCCACGATGACCACTTTTTGGTGCATCGTGGTACTCATACATGATGCGTAATCGCAGATCATTATGGGTAGGGATGATGACACGAGGTGTGTCGCCAGCAATGGCTGAACAATACAATTAACCGTTGCGCGTTGTATATCTATCTGTTGAGGATCGATACAACTTCGACAACCCTTCTAAGGATTGTTGGGATGGATCTCTTAGGTAATCCATCAACCCTGTAAGAGCCTTATCTTCATGTTAAGCTCTTCTAACGTCGTCATTTAATGTTGACATCGGAACACTTATTATTGCAACAGTGATCTTATGGTCACTGTTGCGCAGCCAGCTCAAAATAGGGCCGGCGCGAAAGGGCATCAGCGACAACGCTTAGTCGTCTTGATTTATACTCCACGGAGAAGTTATACTCCGCAAAGGAAGACAACCATCTCGCCATTCTATGCGAGAGGTGTGGACTGCTTATGGCCGTGCGTAAAGACGCATGGTCCGTATATTCAATGAACGGTCTATCTTCCAAGAGGTAGACCCTAACTTAGCCAGTGCGTATTTCATGGCAAGGAGTTCCTTATCATACACTAAATAGTTGCGTTCGCTGGTTGAAATTGACGCGATTGAAAATAGACGACGCGCTCTGCGCCGTCTGTGACATATTGCGTTAACGCACAGCCGAATGCAAAATCGCTGGCGTCAGGGACGACATGAAAAGGTCGATCTCGGTCTGCAATCGCCAGGATTGGCGATTGCATCCAGCTTTTCTTAATATCATCGAAGGAAAGCTGACAATCAGGGTTCCATGACAACTTTACGTTTTTTCTTCAACAAAGAAGAAAGATATACTGTCATTTTAGCACAAGTACGTGAGTACTTGTGCAAAAATGCCGCTAAACGAGGAACTGTTTTAGTCCCTTACATCGACTGGTACAAGCCAGTCGGTGATCGCCTTGATCTTTTTCTGAATCGCGGCATTCACCGTGTTTACCCACGATGCACCCAAGAAGAGGTATTTCGCTTGCAGCGAATATACATTTCTGCATGCAACTTGTGCTTACGCATAAGGGTAAGAACCTTTCGGACGTGGATACGATGAACTTCAACATCCGGCGTTCCGTTCATGGGTCTGCTATGAACGAAGTCGTCATCATAATAGCTCGGTACAAAATCCCGCCCCGATCTCAATAGATTGGTTACACGTTTGTCAAATGTCGCAGGGGCATTACTAAACCCCTGTGGCATGACTAGCCACTCCCATAGCATACTACTTGGGGGTGATTACTGCTGTGAGCGGAATATCTTGTTCACGCACAAGGATCTGATAGAATCCATCCAGCAGATTCATTGACGAAAAGATAGTACTCTTTGACATGCCATCAATGATTACATATTTTCGTGGTATCGGCGTTTGAGCCGGTACAGTTGCAGTATTCAGTTTATTGAATGCATGCACTATCCGCCAACCTCCTGTTGCATTGCGCACACAGAAGGTTGTAGAGCTATGTGGGAAAGTTGATTCCCTCACATGGCCCGCTGCTAAGCATTCGGCAAAGAATTTGTCGATCGCTATTACTTGTTCACGACGCAACGGCAATTGATTCATACCACAGTATTTCGAACCTGGGATAAGGTCGATTTCGTGTCGAGTGCCTTTGTCGTTAGGCAACTCGCACGGTACTGATTCAGGGAAGACATCCTAAAATTCAACTAAATCTTTATGCATATGGGTTGTTTTCAAAGACTCCCAGGATCGGGACGTAAAACGTATAATCCGAATCTTCTCATTCAGGACACTTTCGTTTATCGATGAGCTATTGAGAATCCGTTCGTTCTCAAGAAATACGATTGCCGACCGAATATTGGCCACGTTGTCGTCATCTGTGACAAGTAGGCAGATCTGCTTGACTTTACTACTACGCAGATCAGCAAAAACCGTTTCGATTATAGCGTTGGCAATCGAGTTATCTCCGAAGTTAACTTCGGAGGCGCTAATAGATCAAGTGTATAAGCGCCTACACTTGATCCATTGTTTACTAAGACATTGATTGTCTCAGTTTCTTCTTTGGAACTTATTTCCAAAGGTACCTGGGAACCTTAGACCACAGGTTTCCGGGGACTTCTTCTCTCAGAAATTATTTGGTGAATATCCTCCCCAACATCCTCTAGCTGTGGTTGCGCTACCACAGCGATATCCTTCACGATCGACTCTCCAGTCGAGCAAGGACTTTCGCACTCTCTCTTATAGACGGGCGTTCCAAATTCTCTTGGATGTTGCTTTTCAAGAAAGCATCCTTGTTTCGTACCTCTTAACTTATTCGAGTGGTTGAACTTCGACGCTGCCTGTGCTTGTGCACTTCCGTCAATAACTATGTCCACGTCACAATAGCGGACCTTCGATGTTGCATTTGCTCGTGCACAGCCGTCGGGATCTAACTCCACAATGTGCTGGGTATTCACACTGAGGTCTTGTGCAGTCATGCTAACGACCGAACCACAAGTGAGGCCATCGCACTCACTCGTACGACATCCACACGCCTGTAACGCTCAAAGACGTTCATTAGTTGGCCATGATGAACGAGAGACAATTATTAAATTGTTCTAGAAGGGACAACAGCATTGTGAAGCGAACCACCTGCTGACTTGCCGTATTCCCAAGCCTGCGTACGGAAGAATATGCACTAAGATGCACAAGGTCATGGTTTTGAGCACCATTATCTATCTCCAACTTCCAAGCTCTTTGCTTTAAAGTGACTTGGAAAGGATAGTTCAAGCACTTATGGCTTCGCTTACTTGAATTTTCGGGACGGTCTGGGTCATGATGGGATACCAGCATTCTTGTATTTAAAAAAATCTTTACTTGCACTTCGTTCTAGGACGGTTCCAACTTTTCTAAACCGCGCAAAAAAGTCAATGGAAAGCCGTCAGATAACGCCGCAGTTGGTGATCGTGCACGGAGAGTTTGGCGTTGATCTATGTAATGCAATGTGATACGCTGTAATTCAGAAATTAAATTGACTAAAAACTGCATGAAGTGAGTTTAGAAATTCTCTTCCTAAAATGTGGTTTTACTCTTTTTAAACCCATACGGCAATTTTTCGTTCAATAGTAGTAATTGTCCCGTCCTATCCTATATATTGATGTTTTGTCCTCTTTTTTAGCGCTCAGACTCATGTTTACGAGGAACTTTGCCACACTATTTCTTTCGCCTCTTTAAACATCACAACGACACATGTCACATTATCGGTCGACCGCTGATGAAAAATGGCATACTCAATAAGCGCCTACACAAAGAAAAACGAGAGAGAATCGCGCCATTAATCCACCACAAGCATCATCTAGCACAATCCACTCACTCACACACCTCAACAGCCCGTTGCACATCTTTCAATTCGACAAGTTTTCGACGAACAAAATCCACAGCTTCTTGATCTTTCAACACATCATACAATCCGTCACTTGCGAGCATCACAAACTCGCACTCGTCTGTTAATTCCGTGACGGTAAACTCTGGCGTCGGAATCACTAATGGACCTTTTAAAATATCGTTGGGATTCACCGGTAATTCCTGCGAATTGTACTCGTTCCGTGCTTTCGTGTCAATGTCATCGACCAAAGGCTCGACGAGATCAAACGACTTGAAAGGGGCGTCGCCAAAGGCACGCGAGACGGCCAATTCGCCCATAATACGTCCGTGAATCACAAAGCCGCCAGTCTCTCGAATCCGCTGCGCTTCGTCCGTTCGACTGGGTTTATGATCATTTGAAAGTCGTTCAGCTGTGCCATTGCGACTCAAGACAGTGCGCGAGTCTCCAACGTTGGCCACAAAGAGATACTTGCCCGCCACAAAGACTGTCGTGGCCGTGCTTCCAGCTTGCGGACGATCCGAGGTCCTTAAAAATTCTTCATCCGTACGTTCAAACGCATTGGTCAAGCGCTTCATGATGATTGATTGCAATTCCTCAATTGTCATTGTTAGTAAAGGTTTCAATTCACTCGTGTGCATGAAAAACGCGGTAATGAGGCTATGGTGGAGCACGTCACTCAAAAACGAAGATGCTTCGTCACCGCCATGGCCGTCATAGACAGCAAAGAATGACTGGGGATGCAATCCCAAACGACTTAATGGTTCAATACACAAGTCTTGAATAATCGTATGCGCGTCTTCCATATGTTTACGAGCGCCCATGTCGGCATGCGCTCCAAAGTCAAACCGATTGACAGTTAAACACGTTTGTGCCACGAGTAAATCGTCGCCAATTTCCAGTCGATAGGGTTCTTGATAACTTCCCACGAGTTTCATAAATGTCCCATTCGTCGAGTTTAAATCAATCAAATAAAATTGATTCGTCAATTCATCAAACCAAATTGCAGCATGTTTTCGAGAGAGTTCCCCATCACTTGTATGGATTTGATTCTCCGCAGATCGACCAATTCCTGCACCTTCTTGTGTAATCACAAACTCCGTGCCAGCTAATTTGCCACTTAATGCCGAGACCGTAAGACTTGGCAATTCTTCGTGAAACGATGTAACAAGAAAATCCGATTTTCCAACTCGAAATGCCACGTGAGGCTCGAGAGGCCATTGCATACGATCGCCCATATTTTCGTCATTTGCTTGGGTTTCCACGGGACTTAACCGCACAAACGTGTCCCCATTTGCTTGGTCGCCATTGACTAAATAGAAACGCCCGTGACTATACAGCACACGTGCGTGGTCGGTCTCTGCAAGGAGTGTATCGGCAGGTATACTTGCAATATTCTCACAAGTTTGGCCAATACCGCCTCCTTTCTCATCAAACGTAAAGCTTGTGACGGTATCTTCTTCGGTAAACGCCGTCATTTTAAGCACCACGTGGGTCCATGTGTGTTCGAGATACAAAGGCACTGGATCGTCTTCGACTTGGTCAGTAGCGAGATGATCGTCTATTTTGACCGATTCAGGCACGGAAGGCATTTCTTTCGAGTCATAAAGCTTGTCGTTTTCAACAATCGCGTTGCTGCTAGACGCATTATTGCCGGTAGGAGTACTATCGTTCTCCTTTGTCGGTGGTACATAGCTCCCGATACTGCTAGTATTGGAGCGAAGAAGGCGATGAACGCCTGATGTGCGGGCCCGTTGGAAAGAACTCGCTAATCGGACATCGGATTCTACGTGTTACAACGCGTATTAGTGTCTAAAGTCGCATCATGGCACGAAAAAGGACTGCAACATGGCCACGTACGTGGCGGTTCTAATCGCAAATGAGTCGAACGTCGACGATCCGGGTCATTCTCGTGTTTCCGTACCACTACAAACCACACGATATTGTCACAAAGGAAGAGAGTGTGCTTTAAATGGCCACACGATGTCACGTGCCTTGCATCTTGAGCGTCTGGACATCCTGCGCGTCCGCCATGGCGCGTCTTCTAGCGTGATGTTCTCGGTATTAAATCTACTCGTGGCAACACGAGAGATTCGGCGGTTTGATACTGAATCTTGCAATACGTTGCAAAGAATTGGCACTTGCGTACTAAACGCGCCCCACGAGGCGTAACAACGAGCCAAAGAAGAGTTGCAAGGTCTGCCAAGGGGCGAGGATGTCTCTGCCACTGCGGAACGAGATCGGACGCACTTGGTGTACATCACATCAGTCGGTTGTTTTTATTTTTTTTAAAGAAAACCTTTCAATCTATATATTAATTTGTTTTTCACGAACAATGAAAAATTCGCAATTTAAATACAAATTTACAGGAATACAATCGCCAAAAGTATAAATTAATTTGAATTCCATTTTGACAGACATCCGTAGGTTTACACACAACCATGGACAAACTTTTGAGGGACATTAAAATTGGTCAGGACTCGTAAGTCGCTCAATAGTATGAAGCGTCCGTAAATCGAGAATCTTTGGTCCGATAAAACGAAGACGCGTCATGATTGCTACTATCCCCTCGTCGGCGGGGTGCACCAGATGCCTCAAACTCGCTAAAGCCGCTGCTTTGAAAACTCGGGTCGCCATTGTAGTGGCTCTGGTCGTAATTACTATTCGTGGCCGCAAAACTCTCGTCGCCCATATATCTGCTCTCATCTGCCGTGGACATGCGGTATTCTGTCTGGCCGGACGCTTGAAAGCGCGTTTGGCCGTGATAATCACTTGCTGACGTCGATCGCGAGTCTTTGGGTTCAAAAAACGACTCGTCCAAAGACAAATCCGGTCGCTTTGTCGTCTTTTTCGACCCTTTTTGACCCATTCCATGCCATCCATTCGACAGATCTTGAATCGAATCGCCCCCAAAATCGCTCTCGTCCTCGGAAGCAAGATCCTCTCGATGTCGACTGTCATACTTTGATTGAAAGTGATTCCCCGAGTGACCAGAGCTATACATACTTTGACCATAAAACGACGACGACTGGGACGAGTATTGCGAATACTGACTCGTACCGTGTGAAGAATTTGTTTGCGCCATTGGTGGCAAGGACATTTGAGAATGCGCTAAAGCGATTTGGCTTCGTGGTGTCAACATGTCGAGGTTTGGATCATTGTACGTAAGTCGACCTCCATCGTGATCGTAAGGCTCCTGATCGAATTGGCTATTGCCAGGATTTGGCGGGTAATTGTCGTCACTAAACCCTGTTGGCGACATGTTGTGATTCTGATGATAATTTGCCGCCACTGTTGACGCTTGAGCCACGCCTTGAGTGTGATCGTGACGTCCTCTTTCAAGACCAGGGTCGTCGTCTTGGACCAGTTGATTGGTTTTCTTGTATACAAAGAGGGCGACCAGTAACACAAGCGCAATCGCGCCTGCCATCATTAAACCAAGCATTAACGTATTTGATGCAGTACTCGTGGCATTCGATGCTGCATCAGCTAATACGGACGCCGCGGCCGACGGCGATCCAGACGACGAAGATGATCGCGACGTATCTGCTTCTTGCTTTGAATCCGTACCATTGTCGGATAAATTGTCTTGTTTCGTAGTCTTGTCACTTGTTTTACTTGTCTTTAAATCGACTGTATTTGATTCGAGAGTCTCTTGAATCGTACTGGCATCCTTCTTCGTAGGAGGTTTCAAAGTCTGTTGGGTCTCGTTTAAATCACTTTTAGAGCCTACACTGGCATCGTCGTCCGATCCAGACTCGGGATCGATGATTTGTTTCCTCACTTTTAAAGAAATTGATTTCGGTGGTGCATTTGGCACGGGTTTCGACTCCTCTGGCTTGATTTCAACTTCAGTTGGAGGACTGGAGGTTGGCTTGTCAAAATTAGCATTGCTGTCAGCCGTGGGGATGGCGTCGGACACAGGCGCTGTCTGTTGAAGAAGTGGGGACCTTGTAAACGTAACCTCCGTGGTCTCGTCCTTTGGCTTTACCACACCAGTCGCTTTGTCTCGATTGGCGTCGCGCTTTGCAGGATCGACGGGTTTGTTAACAGGTAAAGGTTTGTCGGTAGCATCTACGTCCTTATTATTCACTCCCGGGGAAGCACTTGTCAAAGGCGCCCGTGTACTTGGTGCGTCGGTTGGTTTTAAAACCTCGGGCGTCGGTGTCGAGGGCTCTGCTGGTTCCGACGAGTCCGACGATGCATTCTGGTCAAGCAACCATGGCCGTTCTGGTCGTTGCGTCGCCAACGTTGGAACACGTCCATTATTGAGATCCTCTTTAAAATTCAAGACCGTTTCTGGATCCCCATCGCGACTTTGCACTGCAAAAATCTGTGCATTGGCCTGTGAATTCATGAGCAGTACCACCAGCACGAATCTGAGCCACCGTCGGTGGACCTGCATTGTCCAGCCTCCGGAGCCCGAAGCGTCACGCCAGCGCAACTTTCCTGGAATCTGCGCTGAAGGTTCGATAAAAACAGCTCTATTGTTCCCTGCACCAAAGTCTTGCGTAACCCTCTTGCCGGAATCAATAGCAGTCCACTTACTTGCCACTATCAATTCAAAACGAGGTTGATCACGTGACAAGGCAAACTGTAGGAGTCGTTATTTTGAGCTTGTGCGGCACTGTGCCTTTAGCCGCATAAGAGTCAGATGTAAAAAACTCGCGAGTTGCCCGTGTCATGCACACACATGTCTTGGTTCTGCACCGACGTTCTTGGAAAAAGCAATCATCGAGAACAGCTGTCGGCGCCAGTCTCGACCAATTGATACATACGGCAAGCGGCGGAATATCCGATCGCGTGATTTGTGCGTATTTGGCGTGAAACTTGGTCGCTCTCTGAGCTCGATTGGCGGCCCATTCAGTCGGTTTAGTCGGGAGGGGTGTGCAGTGCATTCTATATTGATAGAAACATTTGCTAAGATTCGTTCTTATTCCAGCTGACGGCTTTACGACAGACGCACGATATGGCAACTCTAGCGTAAAACTACATAACCTATAGATATTATCATTATATTTCACTTGGATTATTCGAGGTCCCTTACTCCAGCTCGCGTCCCCGTAGATTTCTCTTTTATGAAGCCAAAGCCTGGTAATATAGGCGATAAAGTTTAGCTTTGACCAAAAAAATAGTCATTCGCGCTAACGATCGGGACTGTTTATATTTAATAAAAAATGCTTACAGGAAACTGTGTTTGTATTTGTCAGGATAGCCTGCTATGTTATGGCTCAGCTGCGACATATAGGACGCACTGCAGCCAACGAGCTTACAATCGCACGAATTGTAAGCCTACGGACTCGGGACTATTGCGCCATATAAAGTTCAAGCATGAACAATCCAATATATGTGCATTATCGCGATTGTCTTCTGTGTGTTTGCGTGTTGACAACTTTGTCTTGCGTTAATTCTCTTTCAACATGCGACTATGTTACATACTGGTTACAGTCGAGGCTGTTTCCTCGTAGGAATAGTTTACCCAATAATTGTAAGCAGAGAAATAGTTGTTTTGACAGGGAAAAAATGATGCGTCTTTCACGAAGCTGGCTCACATACCCAGCTAGAATTTATGTGACGAGCAAAATCTGATATGCTGTAGAATTTTTGCTTGAAGCTCTAGATGTTGAGAATGTTTCACATTTGATTGAGCCAGACAAAATTTACCTTTCATTTGAAGTAGAAAAATGAAATGAACAGAAGAGCCTGTCTTAAGAAAATCCCGAGTTAATTAATAAGATTCTTAAATTATTCATTTAACTTCGTCGTTAATCGAGCACATTTAATGATTAATAAACCTTTGTAATTTAATTATTAAATGCAATTTGAGGTCCCTTTTTTTAAATTTATTATTCATATAATTTTTCTTGATGAAAAAAATCAGATACTGTAAAATAATTGAAAGCACTAAACACGTCTGAAGAAATCTCGTATGTGTAACGGGGTGTATCGTTACATGAAATTAACACTTAAAGGCTGTTAATTAATATATTATCTAAAACGTAGAGAATATTTGGAGGATATTACTCTATGTAGTTATGTTCAAAATTCTTATCCATAAATAGGTATAGACCATTTTATCTATTTCGCAGACTAATCAGCTGTAGAGATAAACAAAAGAGAGATACAGATAAGATCAGATAAGTATTCAATTGCATGTTTAGTATTAGATTATAATTAGGTTTGCATTTACAAGATAGATAGAAGAGATACTTACTTATATTAATACAGTTTTCATTTAACCCTCTTTAAGTTAGTTGCCTTAAAGAGAAGTCTTCCTCTGCACGTACTAGTGTACGTGAAATAATGTAGGGCACCACTTGCAACTGAGGCAGTGCGAAATGGACTTGTACTGAAGCAGTTCAAGTCGTAGTGCCCCGTTACAGTATGTCAGGCTGAGCGATTTGGTTTGTGCGGATTGCTCCAACGCTGTCCTTCATCTGCTGTACGGACTTGAGAAAACCCAGCGCGCCGCCATCCTGTTGCAGCCAGATTGTCTCAAGCAACTCGAGTGCTTTCTGAGCATCTACGACAGCGATTCCTGCTCGTCCTCAGGCTGAGTCGGGAGGTGGTCCTCAATGATTTCATCCACGTCTGGAATGTATGATGTGATCCGCTCGGTAGGATAGTCTAGCAGGTTGCGGATGTTCATCACGATAGGATACCTGAAGCGTCTAATCTGATGTTCCATCTCCACCATGACTTCATTGTCAAGGCACTGCTCCTCTAGGACTGGTGCAGCATCAGCTGGTTCTGACCGGATGTTGCAATGCCGGTAACAGTTATGGATGGTCTCAATGCGGACATCGTTAGACCAAGTTGAGACTGACACCTAGATAGCATGAAAGATGTTTATCTTTGCCGGCTCAACGACACCATTGTCGAGATCCTGAAGGAGCATACGGGAGAAGCTGCGCCTAGTAGGCTTTGAGGTTGCGTAGGATACCCTGGTCGCACGGCTGAAGCTTCGACGTCATGTTGGGCGAAATATAGTAGATTGTCGTGTTGCGAATTGCGATTCGCTGCGACAGATCAGCAAGCAGGACGTGTGCACTGCAGTTGTCCAGGATCAGCAGCACCTTGCGGTTTGCCATTCTCCCATCGAAGTCCCTCAGTCACTCCAAGATGATAATTTGTGTTATCTAGGCCTTCTTGTTGCTGCGATACTGATAGCCAAGGTTCTGGAGATTGACATGGCGGGAGCAGCGAGAAGTGGCGTAGTGCCAATGATCCATAGGGGCCTCTGTCGGACCCATCACCATTGCAGTAGACAGTCACATTTATTCCTTGTTTGCTTTCACCCCTTCAGCTCCCTGTTGCAAGCGAAGTGTCAGCTTGAAACAGAAGAGTTGCATTAGCCACCAGATAACAAAATTTGGTGTCCTTCGCAGAGTGCTTACCTGCATCCGATAGAACAAGCCAGTCTCACCCATGTTGTAGATATTCTTCCATTTATACTAATTGAGGACCTCGCATAAGGGAGAAAGCGCATCCTCCTCATCAACCATGTCCATCGCGCCGCTCTCTCCGAACTGCGATAGGCGCGGATTCCATTCAGAGCTATATAGGATTCCAGCCATCCGTTGGAAAGCTGAAATAGTTCATGTCCTGGACAAAGAAGGTCCAAAATCCGCTCTGCATGTTCACGGGCAACGTCTCCGCTAAGACTGATACGATCCGAATGGGCATTAAACCAAGCCAGCAGAGCTGATTCCATCAGTGAATACATTACTGCTGTCTTCTGAAAGTCGAAGATGGTCTGCCTTCTTCTTCGGCGTGCTGGAGACCGTCGCCTGGCTGACCCCCAGCTGATATTTGTCCTGAAGTCAATTGACAAGCTGTGCCTAGATCAGTGCGGGATTCTATGTGTAATGTTTGCAGAGAGCCACACGGACATCGTCCGTCATTGTGGCGTGCTCCTCCCAGAGGCATTGTTGATGCGCTGCTGAGTTCTTCTTGGGGATTGTGGGAGAGGCCTTTCTTTTATAACCACATCCCTCCAAAAAAGCGAAATAATTAATTTATCTGTGGGATACTACACCTGTCTAAAATTCTAAACTTTTTAAATTTATCAGGAAAGGGCGTCCCAACATTATTAATTTAGACAGGTTATACTGTAGTCGTTATTCAAAAATAGTCACAAATCTGAGTATTGTTATTTAATATTTCTCAATTGAAACGTATGATGTTAGCATACTCGCCGCTATCGACGTGTACACGCCCGTCGAAAGGTCGGTGAAAATATACTCGTCTTGTTCCACGAGACGGAAGAGTCATGCCGGTAACCTCCCAGATGGGAAGGCTTTTTATAAATCTTATACACGATTTGCGTTCGACAAGTCTCATTTTAAATAGCTGAGCTTCTAACGCGATAGTGTCATAAAAATCATTTTCCAAGTCTGAGCATCTTCACAAAAAGATGCATGATACTAGCTAGACTCATTCACGGTCTCAATTGCCAACCCTACTAAAGCATGGGCTATTTGCGCACGTACAAGCACTAAATAGCTCATGGCGTAAGTAATCAAGCGTTTGCGGGCCAAGACTTTTAAGGGGACTAAATAATCATGACGGGGCATATATTAAAGCCCACTCGCGCCCACCTATTATTTGCTGCCTGATTACTATTGCTCAAAGAGCGCATCCGCAGCGACAGGACCTTCCATGAAGAATTAAGCAACTTGGAACGAAAAATCGAGGAAATAAGAGCCTACAGAATTCATAGTATCATTCTCCTGATCGAATAAAGAATCCGTACCATATGAAGTGCCGAAAACCATATTTTTTATGGCTGTGCCAAATCGAAATTGTGCACTGCAATTTGCCAGAGTAGCAACCATGCAACGGAATATAAAATTGTAATGGGGCATACTTCGGTTGAAGTGTACAATTCACAACACACCTTTTGCTATTAAGAACTTAGATAATAAATAAAGGGGAATGTTATTTCCACCCCACCATTTCGTTATTTCCACCCCATGCAAAAAAATACCGTCGCTGCCAACTTGATTCCGATTAGCCAATCAGAAGCATTATGTATAACGCTTCGCATATTTATTTATATGGGCGGAAAAAGACAAATAAGGGGTGGAAAAAATAATGACGGGTGGAAAAAATAATGACGGGTGGAAATAACAAATGCTGGGGTGGAATGGCAAGTTGATGAAGTGGATAAAAAATACTTATTTAAGAGCCAGATATTCGGCGTTAAGGGCACCTGCGTGCATTGTGACCCTTATTCCTGCAAATACTGCAAAGTCTTCAACGAATTGCTGCTTATACAATCTCAAATTCAGATGGATAAAAGGACTTATTTAAAAGAGCCAGAGATTGAGCGATGGGGCACCTGCGTGCATTTTGACCTGATTGTATGCAAAGTTTCGAGCAATCCGCTACTTGAACAAACTCAAATTCAGATGGATCTCGTTGCCTTGATGATTGATGCACATTATTATTTTTTGTGACGGTCTAGATCCAGTTGAGCGACCACGAGTACGCTAAGGGACAGAATTCTTGGAGCCATATCATCCAGACTGCAATTTATCGTAGCTGTTCCCATAATGGTTTCTTGATGGCGATACTCCACCATGTTGTAACGTTCTTTGACAGCCTCTAATATGGTGGCAACATTTTGTCTACCCACTTCAGGCATGGCTGCAGGCGCAGCTGCATCCAAGCGCCATTAATGGTGGAAACTCTTAACAGTGAGAGGGCGGCCACTTCTTAGAAAAGCAGATTATTTGATGCTGACAGGGTATTCCATTCTTGAATTACACGCAACTGAACAGGTTATGGTGGCATTGGTAGGATCTTCAGATAACTCATAGCTCAAAGCATTTTCCTAGTGCGTATATTGAAATGCGGCGCACTACAGCAAAGAAAGGGATTTTCTGTGTTTGTGCATGACTTGCATTCGCTCCTACGACAGCTAAACACCAAGATTTTCAATCTGGGCTTAAGCAGCATGAGCTACGCGAGTTTGTACATCACCCAAGTTTTTTCCGGAACACTTATGTAGCTCTTTAACATATGATGAAGCCCTTCAGCTCTCGATGATGTGACGTGGCCAAAATGCATGCAATTCCTGGTGTATGCGTAAATAAATTAATTTTTATGTGTCAGACAGGTGGTATCCGGATAGGCCAGCATGTTAGGCAGTGCAGTATATGTTGAGTGCATGCTTATCATGAGATTGATTTACACTTCCTCTGATTTCGAATAGATTACATCTGTCCGACTCTTCACGAATTTATTCCAGTCATCCCCAGGTCCAAAAAACTTACGACAATTTGCTAGAGCGTTTTTTTAAATATGTTAAACGCATAGAAGATGGGTTGAGGTGGGAAATGTTATTTCAGGGCATTCTTTAGGGCAAATTCTCGGTCTGTTGTGATTGTCTGTGGCAGTTGATCGAGAGCCCAAAGGTAGTCCGCTTCACGTTCATGCCTGATGAAAGCAATAGCAATTGGGAGGAAGTGTTGAAGCTTGTGACACCAGTGATATGGAGGATCCGGCATTATGAATCGATCACAGATATCCTTACGCTTTGGTGGTGGACTGCACCTATCTAGGTGCAGTCCGCCACCAAAGCGTATGGATGTCTGTAAAGGAGTTCCACAGATTTTTGGCTGGCATAGAATAGGTGTGAAAAGATGATGATAATCATCTTTCACACCTATAAACCCACTCTGCATGATGCAGAATGTCAAATAGAGCGTCCAGTGGTGTACGATTGCGAAGCTCTTCTGCTCGCACCGCTGGCGCTCGTTGTAGATTGTCCTTCCTATTGCTTTTGTGCTGGGATCTATTTGGCGTAGGGTTGTGACAATTTCTTTCGGCGCAATCCCAGCCTTAAGAAGTTTTTGTACTAACAAATTTTGCTCTGATTGAAAGCGTCAGGCAGTCGGATGACTACTTATGTTGTCTGAAGGTTCATGATTATGTTCCCTATGAAAAGTTCGCAGTTGCAAGCTGTTATCGCTTGGTAGACGCCCTGATAGACGAAACGGGCAATTAGTCAATCGGCTCGCAGAGTTTCGCGGCAACTCAAGTCATGTTGCTGCCCTTTGCAGGTAGGTACCACGTCGATCGCATTACAAAATAATCTTCTTTTTGTCGGAATTTAGGGTAGACACAGCATATCCTTCTGCATGAGCGAATTCGCGAGCTGCATCCGTCAGGGCCATTGTGCTGGGAAAGGATGCATTGGGTGGTGTGGTGGAAGCATTGTAGAACAGCCTGACAAGGAAGAAAGTAGAAATTGAGTGTGATATAGAGAATGTATTGTGATTGATAATAATTCGTAGGACCCGCTTGTTTACAAGTCAAAAAGAAGGATATGGAGAGTAGATCAACTTGACCCAGCCCGATTCAAAACGATGTTTTTTTATCGTGAAAAAAAATATGCGGAGCGCAATAAGTAAGGCTTCTGATTGGCTAAAACAATCCCATTTTTATGTAGGTGATACGAAATACGAGTAGTAGCCACCAGATAGAGATCTGGTGGAATTAAGGTAAGGTTCCACATTTTAAATTTTAATTAAAGTTTAGTTTTTCGTATAATCTTAATGAATTAAGTCCGATTCGCCAATCTACGCCTGAGTCTTTATAAGTCCGAGCGTCTGCTGACATAGATCCATTTCTCAAACTTTTAGGGGTGAAACGCGTAGCGTTTGATAACCTTACAAATTTGTTTGGGCTGGATCGTAGAGATCACATCCTTTTCAGGGCCCAAAGGTTCTTGTTGCAAGGCTTAAAGCCTTTCTGCAACATGAATCTTTCTATATCGGACCACTTAGCAGCATTTATGCAACTCGGTAAATTCCTGTACCTGATCAGGAGCCTAAGGCTTGCCCTCTTGTTGTCAGTGTTGAGACATATGAGGACAAGAGAGAGAAAATCTCCTTGTTTGGATCGAAACATATGGAAATGGCCATACCCCTGCCATGATCCTAACAGAACAACAAAAGTGGTGATGACAACTTCTTAGCTCGGTGGTGAAGCCTGTGAGTGAGCATCACATGTAGCACGTACACAGACGACGCATTTCCCACGCTGGATTCGCACCTATTCGCAATGAAAGTTGCCCCACACAAGTGAAGTAATTAGACCCACCACTTGTGTAACGGGGCACCTTTCAATAGTACTGATCAGTACTAGTTAACCTTACACTGATTACAATGTAGGTGAGATGCCTCGAAATTACACGTACACAAAGTTACAGAGGAAGGTTTCTATGGATCTTAGGGTCTTTAGCTTACAGGTCTAGACTAAGGCTTATCAATAGAGAATAGTAAAGCTGTATTAATGTATTTAGTTTCCTAAGTAACGATCATCTATCTACTTCTGAACGTATTATATTAATATTTAACTAAGGATGTCGCGTCCTTGCGATCCACACTATCCTTGTCTTATAATGATTGACTGGACTGATTTAGACTTAAATCAACCGATCAATAGACCTAATGTTTTATTGTATCAATTACCAAATTTGGTAATATGAGTACTATTTAAGTTAAAATTAATGAAGATATAATTTCGTATTTCTTTGTTTATTTCCTCTTATAGGAAATAATACCTATGAAACGAGACACCCCATTTCATCACCCCACCTTAACTAACAGTCACTATTGCGACTGATGTAGGGTGACCGGAAATACTATTATGTCTTTCCGTGTAATTTTGCATTATTGATTTTAATCAAAATACCGTTATTATTTGCCTTATTGATTTTGACCGAGATCAACATGGCGACAAACAAGTCTGTGCGCGTGGCCCGTGAGGCCGCAAAGCTGGCAGCTGCACGGATTAGTGCAGCTGTTAGTATTGCAAATGTTTAAGTAGACGCTAATGCGTCGACTGTGTGGAATACGTAACCTCCTACCCCAATTGAAGGTGACTGAGATATGTCATCTGATAATATAATTGCAGGTGACGGTGACAAGTCACCTGCTACACCAATTGTAGGTGACTGGACCAAGTCACCGGCACCGCCCGACTCAGTGGCTACTGTAAATGCCGCCGGATCACCTAAGGACGAGTCCGTTAAACCTTTGGTTTCTAATGTGACAACCTAAGAGGTGATGACGAGTTTGGTGGGGAGTCATCGGATGGTGACTTCGTGGGCGATGATCACTCTGGTGACTAAGTATACGTCACTAGAAACTAAGTGATCTGTAGGGAAGAGTGTTACTGGTGGTGCTAGTTTGCATACGCCAGGAAAGGAGTGATTCTAGGGATTGCTTCAAGGGCCAAGTTAACGTTAACATGCGCCATCAAGAGAGGAATCGCAAAACGTTGCGGCTCGCTCCTGAAAATAGACATAGTTTCCCCTCGAAGAATAACCTAATTCGTTGGTCTGGTATGACAACGATCGATATCACATTCCGTTATTTGACTCAGCCAGGCTTCACTGGTGAGAATGAGACGGAATTCTTTATCGGCATCGGTAGTACTCTTCTATGCGGGGGAAGGATGCAAACCTTTGCTCCAAGCTTGGACAGCCTTTGTGCTCAATATGCAAAACATAGGCCTGACAAGCTAAATGCTCTCCGTGAACGGTTCGAGAAACGGACCGTAGTCGGTGCACACTATAAGCTACAACGTTTGTCTAGACAGGCAGGAATTCCTTGCCTTTCGTGGGGGGACTCATGTCAATGCTGTTTTAAAGGGGCAGGTCATGCCTCTAAAGAAGCATGTACCCCAAAGCTTGAGGTAGAGAGCAAAGAAATATTCCCTTAAAGATTCTCATTTGAGGACGCTCATCTAACAAGATGCATCAAGGGATTGAGAACCTTCAATACTATTACGAGCGCGGGAAACGTTCGTTCTTGATGGACTCTCTGTCGAGGCGGATGTTCTCATCGTACTGCAAGACGAGACCCGTCCAACATCAGTTGGGAACGAGGTTCCTAACTATCATGCGAGGGTGGATACCCTCGCCAACGAACGAGATGACTCGTTCGAACCCCCTTTACCTCACGGCGGTTCAAGAAGCTTTCAACATGAAAATGCTTCTCATCACTCGAATTTGTCAACGGATGTGGAGGGGGGGGAATCGGGATCGACTCATTTGACGAGCCCGAATCAACATCGTGATTGGACCACTCCTCTTATTATCTAAAGGAGGATCTTGATCACGAGCGAGCCCATCGCAGCGAGTTAGCGGTGACTGTCGACAATGTGTTTCGTGACCATATGAAAAATTGTGCGCAGGTTGCGACTGAACAAATGGCGAACAAGAGGACATGTCAGTCCCTTCAAAACGAGCTGGTGACAGCTCGTCAGAAGATCTCTTCCTTGAAGGAAAGAGTGGATCGTCTGGTTCAAGAGAATCAGACTATGTTCCGAGACAACAAGGCTTTGGCTCGAAACCATCAGGCTTTGGCGATGCCCTCGACCGTTCCGGTGTAACCCGGAATTGGAAGAAGCCTCGTACCCATAGATACCCAACATAAAACGTAGGATGCGCGCACGCATACCACGAGGCAGCGATGTAGAACACAAAACGGCCCAATATACCTGGGCAGTAATTTATCACTGCCTTCATCACGACATGTTTCAGAAGGTCAACCGTAGACAGTACGACTGGGTTATTAGAATTAATTGATGGTATGTTGTCTTCCGTTTCTGTTGGTCCACCGCATCAGCGATGGACTCCTGTACAAGACGGACCCATGCTTCTCAAGCCAAAAAAAATTACCTGCTATCTCTTTTTTTGTTTTCAGTGCGACCGGCTCGCACTGCGGTATTTAAATCTATTCGTTATTAAGAGTATTATCGTTCTCATTAATAATTTTCTTTTTGATGTTAAGTCTTTCAGCATCGTTATTAAAGTCAGTAATAACATTATTGTTATTACTGAGTTTGTCCACCTCAATGTAAATTAAATCAACATTAGTATCTTTCGCATTGACCTTAGTGCTAATGCGTGATGAGCAAGAGCTAAACTTTTTTTTTGCTCGAGCGAGTCCTTGTATTCCCTAGATAGTTCCATGCGAGTTGCCTATGGATTAAGGCACTCGACATTAGATCGAGCTCAAACCGGGCTCGAAGTACTGTGTCAGTGAAGCAGTGGCCACTGCCACGTGAAGAAGTACTTGCGATCGATAAATTCTTTACCGGTCGCGTAAAAGCGGGCCATGAAAGGAGGTCAACCTCCCCACATAGCTCTCCAACCTTCTGTGTGCCGAAGGCGACAGGAGGGTGGCGGATAGTGCACGCATTTAATAAACTGAATGCTGCAACGGTACCGGCTCAAACGCCGATACCTAGAAAAGACGTAATCATAGATGGTATGTCTAAGAGTACCATCTTTCCGTCTATGGATCTGATGGATGAATTTTATCAGATCCTTATGCGTGAACAAGACATCCCGTACACAGCAGTGAGCACTCCCAGTGGGATGCTTTGGAAAAAGCTATTAATGCCACAGGAGCTTAGTAACGCTCCTGCAACTTTCAACAGATGCGTAACGAATCCGTTGAGTCCGGTGCAAAAATTCGCACCGAGTTATTTTGACGATTTTTTCGTCCATAGTCAGACAATTGACAGAAAGGCGGACGTGGAAGTTCATAAAAATCACGTTCGTCAGATTTTTACATTTATGCAAAAGCACATGTTGCACGCAAATCTCGAGAAGTGCATATTCGCTGCAAGCGAAAAAACACTTCTTGGGTGCATCGTCGGTAAACACGGCGTGCGCCCTGATCCCGAAAAGATCAAGGCAATTACCGACTGGCCATTTCCAGTCGATGTCAAGGGACTTAGAAAGTTCCTTGGGCTAGCGGCGTACTTGCACAAGAACTCCCGCAATTATGTTGAGAAGGCAGATCATCTCTCTCGTCTCTTCAAAAAAGACGGAGAATGGTTATGGCACGCTGATTGTCAGCGTTCCTTTGAAGATATCAAGCAAAGCTTGATGCAATCGCCTATCTTGGCGATTGCAGATCAAGACAGACCATTCCATGTGGTCTGTGACGCCAGCGATTTCGCAATCGGCTGTGCGTTAATGCAATACGATACAGATGGCGCGGAGCGCGTCGTCTGTTACCAATCGCGTCAGCTGCAACCAGCTGAACGCAATTACCCAGTGCATGACAAGGAACTCCTTGCCATGAAATATGCATTGGCTAAATTTAGGATCTACCTCCTAGGAGATAGATTGTACAACGTATATGCGGACCATGCGTCATTATGCACGGCCGTAAATAGCCCACACCACTCGCAAAGAATGGCGAGGTGTCTTTCCTTCTTCGCGGCGTATAATTTCTCCGTAGAATATAAACCAGGACGACTTGATGTCGTCGCTGATGCTGTTCGTCTTCGGGAAATCCGAAAACGAAGTCCATAGATACGGACTGCCAACATTCTGCCGAAGTGGGAGAGGTTAAAGAGGTACACGGCGGGGCTTCACCCGTTGACATACCTCGCAAGCACGAATGTACTTGCGCAAGAATTGATACTGGCATGGCCAGTAAATGTCGTGACTTGCTGTAAGATAAGTTGTCTCACGTCCACGATGTCCACTTGTTGGTCTTTGGGCACTCATACATGATGCGCAAGCGCGAATCATTGTACAACTTTGAGCTTAGGGGTAGCTTCAGAGTCCGCATCATTAGGGCATTTCGACCCTACTGCACTTCTGCATTTCCCGACCCCTCAGTCGTTGATGCAGAACTCAGGCATCTCGCACGCAAGTTCTTGCCGTCGCCCTTTGGGTAGGGAGTCCTCTTGCTGGGCGTCTTCGCCCCAACAGGGACCCTGGCATAGCAAAGAGCCATCATATGGCCGCGCTTGCCCGCATTTTAAACAGACCACGTCTGCATTGCCCAACTTCAAGGGAGTGGCATCTGACCTCTCGGCCGACGGCTTATACCAAGCTATCGCCGAGACACAGCTGTAGGATTGCTCCTCAACTAAGGCAATTTGGATTGCCTTTTCCATCGTCGATGGCACCTTTCTGAAAAGGACCTGTTGCGATGGGCCATGCCGTAGTTCGTTCAAAAACATGGGCACCTTAATGTGCTCCGGGATCTGACCTACAGTAATGGACGCCGACAGCGAGCGCATCTCTTGCACATACTCTTGCAGAGATCGCTTCGCCTGTCGCGGTCCAAAGAGGCGCGCCTGAAGCAACACTTCGTTGTTCGGCGGCTGGTACATGGCGCGAATGTTTTTTTTTAAGATCGCCCATGTAGGGAACGCCTTTCTGTCCGCCATAAGCGCCGAGTAAGCCCACTCTGAGGCCTTACCACGCAGATGCGACATGGCGTACGACACCATCCGTGATGAGATGCGCGACACCGCATTGCTCCACAGCTAACAGCTTGTGAACATTCGTGTTCGCTGCAGTTCCATCCGAATGGGCCTCAGCTGATGCGGCCGGCAGAGAGCATCTTAACAGTCCTGATAAGAGCCTCGCTCCAAGCTTGCTCATGCCTCAGCTCATCCTGAGTCTGAGTGACGGACTCCGCCGCAGCATGGCTATGTGCCACGGACACGGCTCTTCGCTGTCCGAGCACGAATGTCTCAAACTTCTCCAACTGAGAAACATGTTGCTCAAAAGTTTGGCCAGGGCTTGTTCACCAAGTCCCTGCGCCAAGTGCCCTGCCACCTCCCGATGATTCTCGGAGAGGTGGGGAAACGAGCCCAATCGATGTTGAGGCTCATCCTCACGTACACACGCAGAGATGCGGGTCGTGGGAAGGATATCAAGCGCTACGAAGTGTAAGCGGCACGTCTTATTATGGTAACGCTCTACTTAGACACACACCATAGCATAGCGAGGACGCGGTTAAACCGTCTTCTCTTGCGTGCAGTGAGGTAGTTGTGGTGGGCGCCTTAGAGACCTCACCCAACGCACTTAAAAGTGTCGTCACGGGAGCGGTGATCCGGCTCCTCGGATTATCGCTCCCGTGACGACACTTTTACCGCACTTACCAAGTTGGAAGCAGCTTTCAGAATGACATAAATCTAATCGTATTAAATTTATGTACCTATTTTTACCAATCAGAAATGTCATCGGTGTGGATAATTCTATTATGTATGGCTAGCTTATCTTTCTAGATACCTCGCGCAACGGATGACGCTAGCCGTCATCCCTCCTAATGTGAATGCACCTATGTGCATCACATACACATGAGCTGGTCACAAATGTGAATCACACCCGAGTGGTGGGTCTAATTACTTAATTTAAGTAATTGACCATCCCCTTAAGTACACCAAGTGTACTTAACGGGGATTGTGTAACATTCGGGCAACTTTAGCCCGTTACAGAATTGGTCAGAGAATTCTCAAGCGCCAGGAATTAACGCTGAGTACTTTATCTAGGAGGCGGAATACAAGAGATGTTTGATATGAGCAAAGTTGTAACGGGGCACTGCTGACTTGTACTGCTTCAGTACAGGTCCACTTCGCTCTGCCTCAGTGGGAGTGGTGCCTCACGTCACTTCACCAACACTTGTACGTGGAGAGGAAGACTCTCTTTAAAACACTTGATATAAAAGGGTTAAAGATTACTGTATTAAATATAATTAAGTTCTTCTCGTTTTATATCTATTTATGCTAACTTGTTTATATACTAATAATAAATATGTAATAAAAGTCTTATCTGTCACTCTCTTTGCGCGCGTCCAGCGCTGACTGTACCGCGGAGCAAGTAAATACAATGGCCTAAATCTACCAATGGATAAACTTTCCGAATATTACTTTGTAAAGTAATATTTCTTAATATTCTCTACCTTTTAGATAATATATTGATTAACAACCTTTAAGTGTTAATTTCATGTAGCGATGCACCCAGTTACATCACTTCTCCTTAAAAAGACAATCACTCTGACTGTCACCGAATAGAGTGGTCACTATAAGAACACTTATAAAAACGATGTTGATTGGTCAGGACATCATTTTCAATTCTATCGCAAGGTTAAAAGTCCATGCGGTGTGCGAATAGTGCGGAGCCTTAGGCTGCAGTTCATGCAGCCGCGAGTGACGCATTATTGTCTCTTGCGACAGACCTCCCCCACTCTAAATGCTGTGCGTGCACGTAGTGGGTAACCACGCGAATGCGACCCCTCTTTGGAGGTTGAATACAAATGCAAGTCGGACGAATCGGCCGACTCGGAGAGAACAGAACAGCCTTCAAATGAGGGGCTAAAATCGGATAGATGTGCTATTTTTTAGCATTCGCAATAGCATATTCAGTTTCGACGATGAGAATGATTCCTCATCGCCAGCACCGTCTCTCGTGTCGTCACCCGCACATATTTCTGTTCGTGGTGATGACGTAAGCCATCGTAATAAAAGTTCTTGGGGTACCCCCGCTACAGTGGGTACCACTCAGCGGAGCGTATACAATAAAATGTCTCGTCTTGCCCTGAGAAGAAGCCTTGGCTTTTGCCCAAACGGCTACTCAATAGCTTGTCTGGAGAGACAACTCCTCAGGATAAATATCCTAATTTATTGCGACAAAGCTACATGCCTTGATCCCGTGCGAAGAACTTTCGCGCTGAGAAAGATTTTCATTTCGATGCTTTTCTTAAGCATCGATGGTACAGTGGCAACAACAAACGAGATAAAATCTCGTTGATGCAAGCCTGGACGCGTATATTCGCAATGTCAAAGACATTGGACGCGAAGCCTGGCTTCAAAGCCTTAACGCGATTCGCGTTAAGTTTGAGAAATGAACTCTAACCGGTTCAAGGTTTAAATTGCATCGGTTGTCACGTGAGGCAGGACTTCCATACCTCACGTGGGGTGATCCATAATCGTGTTATGTTGACAAACGAAACGAGTAAAAGGGGATGTCTTTCCCTTTTCTTCGCCCTGGGGAAGGGCTCGCATCTCTATCGAGATGCACGATGCGAATGACGTTTTGCAATCGATTTACAAGCTCCAGGGGCGCGTTTTTTTGGATGGGTCAGAAGGTCCATTGGATGGGTCTCGTCATACAGACGGACGAGGCCCTCAATATCAACAACCAGCTGGAAACGAGGCTCTCAGCTATCATGTGAAGGTGGATAACCGCGCCACCGAACAAGATAACTCGTTCGCTGCCCCTTCACATCACGGTGGTTTTGAGTACGTTTCACAAGGAAAGGCTGACCACTGTGGGAATCCACCAAAGGTTGTGGCAGAGAAGGAAAATTTAGATCCGACCCATGTGTCGAATCTAGGGTCGACGATCGACCGCTACCTCCAAAAGTTGGAAGATGGACTTGATCACGAGCGCGGTAAGCGTCGCTCGTTGGAGCAGACGGTGAAGGCTCGCTATAGAGATTTGTTGGAAGACCTTTCGAAGAGTCCGTACTCCATGTTGGAGTACGAACGGAAATATCTCGCTCTTCGTGATAAGCTTTATTCTGCACATCGCGGTTTCGAGGATCTTCGGACCTGGCATGAGAAACTACAGATTCAACAAAAAAATTTGGTCGTGACCACAAGAATATTTTAGGGATTATTGAAAAGGGTGGTCAGATCTGTCCTCGAAAGAAACCGCGTACTGATGGTACGGGCGGAGCCGACCAACGTAAACGCAGAATGAGTTCGCATCCTACGTGGCAATCTTATTGTGTACGCATTGCCTCTGCGATGCAGTACACGGAAAGACTCAATGAACTTGGGTAGTAGCTTACTACTACCCACATTAGTGACCACACGCTTAGGTAAGTTTACCGTAGACAGTAGTACTAGATTATTAATTTTAAACGAAAGAACATTTGCTCTTCCAATGTTTGTCTGCGTTCCGTTGCTGACGTTCACTGCGTTAGCAATGATATCCTGCACGAAAAGAACTACTGATTCTCGACCCAGCAAAAACCCTTCTGCTGACTCATTTGTTTTGTCTTTCCCAGTGCGCTTTGTGTGCAATGCCCTAAGGGCTTTCTTATCTTCGAAGTCGATTTCTTTGACATCGACATCATTCGCGTCGTTAGCAACTACAACGCGTGATGAGCATGAGCCAGAAATAGCTTTGCTCGTGCGAGTCCCCCCTTAAACGAAAGGAACCCTCTAATTGGGTGGGTATGCGTGGATGGCGTAAGCCATTCGCGAAGCACAGTGTATGCGTTGTAGACGCATGCACCGAATTATTGATGGCGAATTCGACCATCGGTATAACCTCGGTCCAATTCGGAAACAATCAGGCGTAACTTCAAAGTATTTTTTCGAGGACGCATTTACGCGTTGCATCTGACCATCTGTAGCTGGATTATCAGAAGTTGACATTGTCAGCCGTGTTCCGAGAGATCGGGTTGCCAAAACCCCGCCGTAAACCGTGGAGTTTGAATACCTTGTCGATTTTAAGACACGGGCACACTCCGGAGCCGTGATCGACTTTGGTACTGCAACTAGATGTTCCATCGTGCTGAATCTGTCTACAAAAACAAGAATTCAATTGTTTTTGTGATCGTCTTCGGGAAACCCGTAGACGAAGTCCATGAATACGGACTGCCAACATTCTGCGAGAAGTGGTAGAGGTTGGATAGGGGCACGGGATGAAGAGCTAGACTTCACCCGTTGACATACCTTTAAGAACGAATGTACTTCCGCACGAACTGATAGGCGGGGCCAGTAAATGTTACGACTTACTGTAAGATAAGTTTTCTCACGTCCACGATGCCCACTTGTTGGTGCATCGTGACACTCATACATGATGCGCAAGCGCAAACCATTGTGGGTTGGAACGACGACACGTAGAGTGTCGCCGGCAACGGCTGCGTAGTACAGTAAGCCATTGCGTGTTGTGTATCGATAGGATGACGATCGATATAAAACCGTAAAACCTTAAAAGATTTATCAAATGGATTCATCAGATGATCCATTAAACGCAGAAGGTCCTTGGTCTCAACAGATTCGTTACGCATCTGTTGAAAGTTGCAGGGGCATTACTAAGCCCCGGTGGTATTACGAGCTATTTCCAGAGCATCCCACTGGGAGTGCTCACTGCTGTGTACGGGATGTCTTGTTCACGCATAAGGATCTGATAAAAATCATCCATCAGATCCATAGACGGAAAGATGGTACTCTTAGACATACCATCTATGATTACGTCTTTTCTAGGTATCGGCGTTTGAGCCGGTACCGTTGCAGCATTCAGTTTATTAAATGCGTGCACTATCCGCCACCCTCCTGTCGCCTTTGGCATACAGAAGGTTGGAGAGCTATGTGGGGAGGTTGACTTCCTTTCATGGCCCGCTTTTACTCGATCGGTAAAGAATTTATCGATCGCAAGTACTTGTTTACGAGGCGGTGGCCACTGCTTCATGACACAGTACATCGAGCCCGGTTTGAGCTCGATGATATCAAGTGCCTTTATCGTTAGGCAACTCGCATGGAACTACTTCAGGGAATACATCCCTGAGTTCTATTTAATTCTCGTATAGAGGATTTGTCTTAAGTGACTTTCAGGATTGAGTATCATTTCTCTAAATCCAAGTCTTCACATCGAGGACACTTTCGTTCATTGAAGAGCTGCTGAGATCCCGTTCGTTTTGTGCAATAGGTCGACTCTATTCTCGACCTAGGATCATCGGTTGCCCCTTTAAACAACCGGTATATTCCTTGAATGTCACCAACTAGGCGTACATTCATTTCTCAATCGCTGCTTGTGTATTAGCACAGCCGCCGGCAGCTGACTCCTCAGTGTGATTAGTAATCACACTGTGATCTGGTCCTGTCGTACTAACGACCGTACCAGAAGTAGGGCCATCGCACTCACGCGTAGTACATCTACACGCTTGTGGACACTCCAAGACCTTCCTCAGATGGCCATTTGATGAACAAGTGGCAGGTATCTTTCGGATCGATACTGCCAGCTGATTCTTGGCTCATATTTCTGAGCCAAGGTAAACCTAGGATGACATCAAATTTGTCACCTAAATCCAGTACGATGAAATCATCGTCGTACTGTAAATCTATTAACGTGTAGTGAAATTTCACTACGCGTATCATTACTGTTATCGATGCGCCTGTCGCTAGACGCACCGTCATCCTCGTTTGAGGGATGTCGCGCTCAACATGTTTGAGTGTACGACCCTCTAGCGACGAATAAAGTTATTTGACGCCACACAGCCCCGACCGTTTTTTGTTG